>NW_028324426.1:2437186-2510250 GCF_052110815.1 Crocodylus siamensis | reverse complement strand
GTTGACCTGGTGGGTGCAAGGCCCCATGCGCTTACCTGGGGTTGATCTGCTGGCTGCAGGGCCCCGTAGGCTTTCCTGGGGTTCACCTGGTGGCTGCAGTGTCACATAGGCCTGCAGGGGGTTGACCTGGTAGCTGGCAGGCCCCATTCACTTCTCCGGGGTTGACCTGATGGCTGCAAGACCCCATTTGCTTGCATTGCACTGACCTGGTGTCTGTAAGGTGCCGTAGGCTTGTCTGGGATTGAACTGGTGGCTGCAACGCCCCATTCACTTGTATTGCGTTGACCTAGTGTCTGCAAGGCCCCATTCGCTTACCTGTGGTTCACTTGCCTGCAAGGCCCCGTTCATTTACATTGCGTTGAGCTGGTGGCTGCAAGGCCCCGTTTGCTTACATTGGGGTGAGCTGGTGTCTGCAAGGCCCCATTGACTTGCCTGGGGTTGACCTGATGGCTCCAAGGCACCATTCGCTTCCCTGGGGTTGACCTGCTGGCTGCAAGGCCCCATTCACTTGCCTGGGGTTGACCTGGTAGCTGCAAGGCCCCATTCGCTTGCACTGGGGTTGACCTGTTGGGTGCAAGGCCCCATTCGCTTACCTGGGGTTGACCTGTTGGGTGCAAGGCCCCATTCGCTTGCCTGGGGTTGACCTGTTGGGTGCAAGGCCCCATTCGCTTACCTCGGGTTGACCTGCTGGCTGCAAGGCCCCATTCACTTGCATTATGTTGACCCTGTGGCTGCAAGGCCCCATTCGCTTGCATTGGGTTGAGCTGGTGTCTGCAAGGCCCCGTAGGCTTTCTTGGGGTTCACCTGGTGACTGCAGAGCCGCATAGGCCTGCAGGGTGTTCAACTGGTGGCTGGAAGGCCCCATTCGCTTGTCCGGGGTTGACCTGGTGTCTGCAAGTCCCCGTAGGCTTCTCTGGAGTTCACCTGGTGGCTGGAAGACCCCATTCACTTGCCTGGGTTTGACCTGGTGGCTGCAAGGCCCCATTCGCTTTCCTGGGGTTGACCTGGTGTCTGCAGGGCCCCGTAGGCTTGCCTGGGGTATATCTGGTGTCTGCAAGGCCCCATTCGCTTACCTGGGGTTGACCTGATGGCTGCAAGGCCCCATTCACTTGCAATGGGTTGACCTGGTGCCTGCAAGGCCCCGTAGACTTGCCTGGGGTTGACCTGGTGGCTGCAAGGCCCCATTCACTTGCATTGGGTTAACCTGGTGTCTGCAAGGCCCCAGTCGCTTGCATTGAGTTGACCTGGTGTCTGCAAGGCCCAGTAGGCTTGACTGGGGCAGACATGGTGGCTGCAGGGCACCATAGGCCTGCAGGGGGTTGTCCTGGTGGTTACAAGGCCCCATTCACTTGCCTGGGGTTGGCCTGGTGGCTGCAAGGCCCCATTTGCTTGCATTGGGTTGACCTGGTGTCTGCAAGGCCACATTCGCTTAGCTGGGATTGACCTGGTGGCTGCAAGGTCCCATTCAATTGCATTGAGTTGACCTGGCAGTTGCAAGGCTCCATTTGCTTGCATTGGGTTGACCTGGTGTCTGCAATTCCCCATAGGATTCTCTGGGGTTGACCTGGTGCCCGGACTTTGTACCGCCTGGGGCTTCACTGCCAAATAACCACCGGGAGTGAGGACGCAGGACCCGCACAACCGCCAGGGCCTTAAGCCTCCATGAAATGCCCCCCCGACCCGGGCTAAAGCCTCCAAGGAGTGCCCCACACACCTGGGTCAGGCCCATTCGCTTGCCAGTTTGACCTGGTTGCTGCAAGGCCCCATTCACTTCCCTGGGTTTGACTTGCTTGCTGCAAGGCCCTGTTCAACTTACATTGGGTTGACCTGGTGGCTTCAAGGCCCCATTGGCTTGCATTCGGTTGACCTGGTGGTTGAAAGGCCCCATTCAGTTGCCTGGGGTTGACCTGGTGGCTGCAGGGCCAGATAGGCCTGCAGGGGGTTGACCTGGTGGCTGGAAGGCCCCATTGGCTTGTCCGGGTTTGACCTGGGGGTTGCAAGGCTCCATTCATTTGCATTGGGTTGAACTGCTGTCTGCAACTCCCCCTTCACTTACCTGGGGTTGACCTGGTGGCTGCAAGGCCCCATTCTCTTGCCTGGGGTTGACCTGGTGGCTGCAAGGCTCCATTCACTTACCTGGCGTCAACCTGGGGGCTGCAAGGCCCCATTTGCTTACCTGGGGTTGACCTGGTGTCTGCAAGGCCCCGTAGGCTTGCCTGGGGTTGACCTGGTGTCTGCAAGGCCCCGTAGGCTATCCTGGGATTGACCTGGTGGCTGCAAGGCCCCATTCACTTGCCTGGGGTTGATCTGGTGGCTGCAACGCCCCATTCACTTGCATTGCGTTGACCTGGTAGTTGCAAGGCCACATTCACTTTCCTGGGGTTGACCTGGTGTCTGCAAGGCCCCGTATGCTTTCTTGGGTTTCACCTGGTGGCTACAGTGCCGCATAGGCCTGCAGGGGGTTCACCTGGTGGCTGCAAGCCCCCATTCGCTTGTCCGGGGCTGACCTTTTGCCTGCAAGGCCCCATTCGCTTGCATTGGGTTGAGCTGGTGTCTGCAAGGCCCCGTAGGCTATCATGGGGTTGACCTGGTCGCTGCAAGGCCCCATACACTTGCCTGGGGTTGACCTGGTGGCTGCAAGGCTCCATTCACTTACCTGGCGTCAACCTGTGGGCTGCAAGGCCCCATTTGCTTACCTGGGGTTGACCTGGTGTCTCCAAGGCCCCGTAGGCTTGCCTGGGGTTGACCTGGTGTCTGCAAGGCCCCGTAGGCTATCCTGGGATTGACCTGGTGGCTGCAAGGCCCCATTCACTTGCCTGGGGTTGATCTGGTGGCTGCAACGCCCCATTCACTTGCATTGGGTTGACCTGGTGGTTGCAAGGCCACATTCACTTGCCTGGGGTTGACTTGGTGTCTGCAAGGCCCCGTAGGCTTTCTTGGGTTTCACCTGGTGGCTACAGTGCCGCATAGGCCTGCAGGGGGTTCACCTGGTGGCTGCAAGCCCCCATTCGCTTGTCCGGGGCTGACCTTTTGCCTGCAAGGCCCCATTCGCTTGCATTGGGTTGACCTGGTGTCTGAAAGGCCCCGTAGGCTATCCTGGGGTTGACCTGGTGGTTGCAAGGCCCCATTCACTTGCCTGGGGTTGATCTGGTGGCTGCAAGGCCCCATTCAATTGCATTGAGTTGACCTGGTGTCTGCAAGGTCCCGCAGGCTTGCTTGGGTTGACCTGGTGGCTGCAGGGCCCCATAGGCCTGCAGGGGGTTGACCTGGTGGCTGCAATGGCCCATTCGCTTTCCCGGGGTTGACGTGCTGTCTGGAAGGCCCCATTCACTTGCATTGGGTTGTCCTGGTGTCTGCAAGGTCCAGTAGGCTTGACTGGGGCTGACCTGGTGGCTGCAGGGTGCCATAGGCCTCCAGGGGGTTACCCTGGTGGCTGCAAGGCCCCATTCATTTGCCTGGGGTTGAACTGGTGGCTGCAGGGCCCCAAAAGTTTGCAGGGGGTTGACCTGGTGTCTGGAAGGCCCCCTTCACTTACCTGGGCTTGACCTGGTGGCTGCAAGGCCCCATACACTTGCCTGGGGTTGACCTGTTGTCTGCAAGGTCCCGTAGGCTTGCCTGGGGTTGACCTGGTGGGTGCAGGGCCCCATTGGCCTGCAGGGGGTTGACCTGGTAGCTGCAAGGCCCTCTTTGCATTCCCATGGTTGACCTGGTGCTTGTAAGACCCCAGTCGCTTGCATTGGGTTTATCTGATGTCTTCAAGGCCCCATAGGCTTGACTGGGGTTGACCTGGTGGCTGCAAGGCCCCATTCACTTGCCTGGGGTTGAACTTGTGGCTCCAACGCCCCATTCACTTGCATTCGGTTGACCTGGTGTCTGCAAGCCGCATTCATTTGCATTGTGTTGTCCTGGTGTCTGGAAGGCCCCGTAGGCTTTCTTGGGGTTCACCTGGTGGCTGGAGTGCCTCATAGGCCTGCAGGGGGTTTACCTGGTGGCTGCAAGCCCCCATTCACTTCTCACGGGCTGACCTTTTGGCTGCAAGGCCGCATTCGCTTGCATTGCGTTGACCTGGTGTCTGCAAGGCGCTGTAGGCTAGTCTCGGATTGAGCTGGTTCCTGCAACGCCCCATTCACTTGCATTGCATTGTCCTGGTGTCTGCAAGGCCCCATTCCCTTCCCTGGTGTTGACCTGGTGGCTGCAAGGCCCCATTCGTTTACCTGGGGTTGACCTACTTGCTGCAAGGCCCCATTCACTTGCATTGGGTTGTCCTGGTGTCTGCAAGGCCCAGTAGGCTTGACTGGGGCTGACCTGGTGGCTGCAGGGTGCCATAGGCCTCCAGGGGGTTCACCTGCTGGCTGCAAGGCCCCATTCACTTGCATTGGGTGGACCCTGTGGCAGCAAGGCCCCATTCGCTTGTATTGCGTTGACCTCCTATCTGCAAGGCTCCATTGGCTTACCTACGGCTGACCTGGTGTCTGCAAGGACCCATTCACTTGCCGGGGGTTGACCTGGTGGCTGCAGGGCCCCATTCGCTTATGTGGGGTGGACCTTCTGGCTGCAAGGCCCCATTCACTTGCAATGAGTTTACCTGGTGTCTGCAAGGCCCCGTAGGCTTCCTGGGTTTGATCTGGTGGCTGCAGGGCCACATTTGCCTGCAGGGGGTTGCCCTGGTGGCTGCAAGGCCCCATTCACTTACCTGCGGTTGACCTAGTGGCTGAAAGACCCCATAACCTTACCTGGCTTTGACCTGCTGGCTGCAAGGCCCCACTCACTTGCATCGGGATGACCTGGTGTCTGCAAGGCCTCATTCGCTTGCACTGGTGTTGACCTGCTGGGTGCTGGGCCACATAGGCTTGCCTGGGTTTGACCTGGTGGCTGCAGGTCCCCATAGGCCTGCAGGGGGTTGACCTGGTTGGCTGGAAGGCCCCATTTGCTTGCATTGGGTTGACCTGGTGTCTGCAAGGCCCGATTCACTTGCCTGGGTTGACCTGGTGATTGCAGGGCACCATAGGCCTGCAGGGCGTTGTCCTGGTGGCTGCAAGGCCCCAATCACTTTCCCGCGGTTGACCTGGTCCTTGCAAGGCCCCATTCGCTTGCATTGGGTTGACCTGGTGTCTGCAAGGCCCCATTCACTTACCTGGGTTCACCTGGTGGCTGCTGGGCCACATAGGCCTGAGGTGGGTTGACCTGGTGGCTGCATGACCCCATAGGCTTTCAGAGGGTTGACCTGGTTTCTGCAAGGCCCTATTCGCCTAACTTGGTTTGACCTGGTGGCTGGAAAGCACCATTCTCTTGCATTGGGTTGACCTGCTGTCTGCAAGGCCCCGTAGGCTTGCCTGGTCCTGACCTGGTAGCTGAAGGGCCCCATAGGCCTGCTGGGGGTTGACCTGGTGCCTGCAAGGCCCCATCCGCTTGCATTGCATTGACCTGGTGTCTGCAAGGTCCCGTAGGCTTGCCTGGGGTTGACCTGGTGGCTGCAGGGCCCCATAGGCCTCCAGGGGGTTTACCTGCTGTCTTCAAGGCCCCATTCGCTTTCCTGGGGTTGACCTGATGGCTCCAAGGCCCCATTCACTTGCCTAGGGTTGACTTGGTGTCTGTAAGGCCCCTTTCATTTACCTGGGGTTGACCTGCTGGCTCCAAGGCCCCATTCACTTGCACTGGGTTGACCTGGTGGCTGCAAGTCCCCGTAGGCTGTCTGCGGTTGACCTGGTGGCTGCAAGGCCCCATTCGTTTGCCGGGGGTTCACCTTCTGGCTGCAAGGCCCCATTCACTTGCACGGGGTTAGACCTGCTGTCTGCAAGGCCCCGTAGGCTGCCTGGGGTTGACCTGTTCCCTGGAAGGCCCCATTCACTTGCCTCGGGTTGACCTGGTGGCTGCCAGGACCCATTCGCTTGCATTGGGTTGATGTGGTGTCTGTAAGGCCTAATTCGCTTGCATTGGGTGGACCTGGTGACTGCAAGGCCCCATTTATTGCCCTGCCTTGTCCTGGTGTCTGGAAGGCCCCGTAGTATTGCCTGGGGTTGACCTGGTGGCTGCAGGGCCGAATCGGCCTCCAGGGGGTTGACCTGCTGTCTGCAAGGCCCCATACACTTGCCTGGGGTTGACCTGATGGCTCCAAGGACCCATTCGCTTCCCTGGGGTTGACCTGCTGCCTGCAAGGCCCCATTCATTTGCATTGGGTTGACCTGGTGTCTGAAATGCCCCATTTGTTTACCTGGGGTTGACCTGTTGCCTGGAAGGCCCCATTCGCTTGCCTTGGGTTGACCTGGTGGCTGCCAGGACCCATTCACTTGCATTGGGTTGATATGGTGTCTCTAAGGCCTCATTCGCTTGCATTGGGTTGACCTGGTGACTGCAAGGCCCCTTTTGCTTACCTGGTTTTGACCTGCTGTCTGCAAGGCACCATTCACTTGCATTGGGTTGACCTGGTGTCTACAAGGCCCCGTAGGCTTGCCTGGGGTTGACCTGGTGGCTGAAGGGCCCGATAGGCCTGCAGGGGGTTGACTTGGTGCCTGCAAGGCCCCATTCGCTTGCATTGGGTTGACCTGGGGTCTGCAAGGCCCCATAGGCTTTTCTAGAGTTGATCTGGTGGCTGCAACGACCCATTCACTTGCGTGGGGTTGACCTGGGGTCTGCAAGGCCCAATAGGCTTTTCTAGAGTTGATCTGGTGGCTGCAACGACCCATTCACTTGCGTGGGGTTGACCTGGTGGCTGCAGGGCCCAATAGGCTTTCATGGGGTTGACCGGGTGTGTGCATGGCCCTATTCACCTACCTTGGGTTGACCTGGTGGATGCAAGGCCCCATTCACTGGCCTAGGGGTTGACCTGGTAGGTCCAAGGCCCCATTCACTTGCATTGGGTTGACTTGGTGTCTGCAAGCCCCATTCGCTTGCCTTGCGTTGTCCTGGTGTCTGGAAGGCCCTGTAGGCTTGCCTGGGGTTGACATGGTGGCTGCAGGGCCCCATCGGCCTGCAGGGGGTTGGCTTGGTGGCTGGAAGGCCCCATTCACTTGCATTGGGTAGACCTGGTGTCTGCAAGGCCCCGTAGGCTTGTCTGGAGTTGATCTGGTGTCTGCAAGGCTCCATTCACTTGAGTGGGGTTGACCTGGTGGCTGCAGGGCCCCATAGGGTTTCAGGGGGTTGACCTGGTGTCTGCAAGGCCCTATTCACCTACCTTCGGTTGACCTGGTGGCTGTAGGGCCCCATTCTCTTGCATTGGGTTGACCTGCTGTCTGCAAGGCCCCATAGGCTTTCCTGGGGTTCACCAGGTGGCTGCAGGGCCCCATAGGCCTGCTGGGGGTTGACCTGGTGGCTGCAAAGCCCCATCCTCTTGCATTGGGCTGACCTGGTATCTGCAAGGCCCCATAGGCTTTTCCGGGGTTGACCTGGTGACTGCAAGGCCCCATTCACTTGCCTAGGGTTGATCTCTTGGATGGAAGGCCCCATTCGTTGGCATTGGGTTGACCTGGTGTCTGCAAGGCCCCATTCACATGCATTGAGTTGATCTGGTGTCTGCAAGGTCCCGTAGGCTTGCCTGGGGTTGACCTGGTGGGTGCAGGGCCCAATAGGCCTGCTGGGGGTTGACCTGGTGGCTGCAAGGCCCCATCCGTTTCCATTGGGTTGACCTAGTGTCTGCAAGGCCCCATAGGATTTTCTGTGGTTGACCTGGTGACTGCAAGGCCCCATTCACATGGCTGGGGTTGACCTGGTGGCTCCAAGGCCCAATTCGCTAACCTGGGGTTGACCTGCTGGCTGCAAGCCCCATTCACTTGCATTGGGTTGACCTGGTGTCTGCAAGCCCCATTCCCTTGCATTGCCCTGTTTTGGTGTCTGTAAGGCCCCGTAGGATTGCCTGGGGTTGACCTGGTGGCTGCAGGGCCGAATAGGCCTCCGGGGGGTTGACCTGCTGTCTGCAAGGCCCCATTCACTGACCTGGAGTTCCCCTGGTGCCGGCAATGCCCCATTCACTTGCCTGGGGTTGACCTGGTGGCTGCAAGCCCCATTCGCTTGCATTGGGTTGACCTGGTGTCTGGAAGGCCCCGTTGGCTTTCCTGGGGTTGATCTGTTGGCTGCAGGGCGACATAGGCCTGCAGGGGGTTGACCTGGTGGCTGGAAAGGCATATTCGCTTGTACGGGGTTGTCCTGGTGGCGGTAAGGCTCCATTCACTTGCATTGGGTTCACCTGGTGTCTTTAAGTCCCCGTAGGCTTGACTGGGGTTGACCTGGTGGCTGGAAGGCCCCATTCACTTGCCTGGTGTTGACCTGGTGACTCCAAGGCCCCATTCACTTGCATTGGGTTGACCTGGTGTCTGCAATCCCTATTCGCTTGCATTGCGTTGTCCTGGTGTCTGGAATGCCCCGTAGGATTGCCTGGGGTTGACCTAGTGGCTGCAGGGCCGAATAGGACTCCAGGGGTTTGACCTGCTGTCTGCAAGGCCCCATTCACTTGCCTGGGGTTGACCTGCTGGCTGCAAGACCCCATTCACTTGCATTGGGTGGACCCTGTGGCTGCAAGGCCCCATTCGCTTGTATTGCGTTGACCTGGTGTCTACAAGGCCCCATTCGTTTACCTAGGGCTGACCTGGTGTCTGCAAGGCCCCATTCACTTGCAAGGGGTTTACATGGTGGCTGCAAGGCCCCATTCGGTTATCTCGGGTGGACCTGCTGGCTGCAAGGCCCCATTCACTTGCAATGGGAGGACCCTGTGGCTGCAAGGCCCCATTCCCTTGCATTGGGTTTACCTGGTGTGTGCAAGGCCCCGTAGGCTTGCCTGGGGTTGATCTGGTGGCTGCAGGGCCACACAGGCCTGCAGGGGGTTGACCTGGTGGCTGCAAGGCCCCATTCACTTACCTGGGGTTGACCAGGTGGCTGCAAGTCCCCATTCGCTTGCATTGGGTTGACCTGGTGTCTGGAAGGCCACATTCGCTTGCATTGAGTTGACCTGGTGGCTGCAGGGCCCCATAGGCCTGCTGGGGGTTGACCTGGTGGCTGCAAGGCCCCATCCGCTTGCATTGGGTTGACCTGGTGTCTGCAAGGCCCCATAGGATTTTCTGGGTTTGACCTGGTGTCTGCAAGGCCCCATTCGCTGGCATTGGGTTCACCTGGTCTCTGCAAGGCCCCATTCGCTTGCATTGAGTTGACCTGGTGCCTGCAAGGTCCTGTAGGCTTGTCTGCAGTTGACCTGGTGGGTGCAGGGCCCCATAGGCCTGCAGGGGGTTGATCTCGTAGCTGCAAGGCCCTGTTCACTTTCCCGCGGTTGACCTAGTGCTTTCAAGGCCCCAGTCGCTTGCATTGTGTTTACCTGGTGTGTTCAAGGCCCTGTAGGCTTGACTGGGCTTGACCTGGTGGCTGCAAGGGCCCATTCACATGGCTGGGGTTGACCGGGTGGCTCCAAGGCCCCATTCGCTAACCTGGGGTTGACCTGCTGGCTGCAAGCCCCATTCACTTGCATTGGGTTGCCCTGGTGTCTGGAAGCACCATTCGCTTGCATTGCCTTGTTTTGGTGTCTGGAAGTCCCCGTAGGATTGCCTGGGTTTGACCTGGTGGCTGCAGGACCGAATAGGCCTCCAGGGGGTTGACCTGCTGTCTGCAAGGCCCCATTCACTGACCTGGAGTTCACCTGGTGCCGGCAATGCCCCATTCACTTGCCTGGGGTTGACCTGGTGGCTGCAAGCCCCATTCGCTTGCATTGGGTTTACCTGGTGTGTGCAAGGCCCCGTAGGCTTGCCTGGGGTTGATCTGGTGGCTGCAGGGCCACACAGGCCTGCAGGGGGTTGACCTGGTGGCTGCAAGGCCCCATTCACTTACCTGGGGTTGACCAGGTGGCTGCAAGTCCCCATTCGCTTGCATTGGGTTGACCTGGTGTCTGGAAGGCCACATTCGCTTGCATTGAGTTGACCTGGTGGCTGCAGGGCCCCATAGGCCTGCTGGGGGTTGACCTGGTGGCTGCAAGGCCCCATCCGCTTGCATTGGGTTGACCTGGTGTCTGCAAGGCCCCATAGGATTTTCTGGGTTTGACCTGGTGTCTGCAAGGCCCCATTCGCTGGCATTGGGTTCACCTGGTCTCTGCAAGGCCCCATTCGCTTGCATTGAGTTGACCTGGTGCCTGCAAGGTCCTGTAGGCTTGTCTGCAGTTGACCTGGTGGGTGCAGGGCCCCATAGGCCTGCAGGGGGTTGATCTCGTAGCTGCAAGGCCCTGTTCACTTTCCCGCGGTTGACCTAGTGCTTTCAAGGCCCCAGTCGCTTGCATTGTGTTTACCTGGTGTGTTCAAGGCCCTGTAGGCTTGACTGGGCTTGACCTGGTGGCTGCAAGGGCCCATTCACATGGCTGGGGTTGACCGGGTGGCTCCAAGGCCCCATTCGCTAACCTGGGGTTGACCTGCTGGCTGCAAGCCCCATTCACTTGCATTGGGTTGCCCTGGTGTCTGGAAGCACCATTCGCTTGCATTGCCTTGTTTTGGTGTCTGGAAGTCCCCGTAGGATTGCCTGGGTTTGACCTGGTGGCTGCAGGACCGAATAGGCCTCCAGGGGGTTGACCTGCTGTCTGCAAGGCCCCATTCACTGACCTGGAGTTCACCTGGTGCCGGCAATGCCCCATTCACTTGCCTGGGGTTGACCTGGTGGCTGCAAGCCCCATTCGCTTGCATTGGGTTTACCTGGTGTGTGCAAGGCCCTGTAGGCTTGCCTGGGGTTGATCTGGTGGCTGCAGGGCCACAGAGGTCTGCAGGGGGTTGACCTGGTGGCTGGAAGGCCGCATTCACTTACCTGGGGTTGTCCTGGTGCCTGCCAGGCCCCATTCGCTTGCATTGGGTTGACCAGGTGTCTGCAAGGCCTCATTCGCTTGCAATGGGTTGACATGGTGTCTGTAAGGCCCCATTCACTTACCTGGGGTTGAGCTGCTGGCTGTAAGGCCCCATTCACTTGCATTGGGTTGACCTGTTGTCTCCAAAGCCCCGTAGGCTTGCCTGGGGTTGACCTGGTGGCTGCAGGTCCCCATAGGCCTGCAGGGGTTTGACCTGGTGGCTTCAAGGCCCCATTCGCTTCCGTTGGGTTGACCTGCTGTCTGCAAGGCCCCATTCACCTACCTTGGGTTGACTTGGTGGCTAAAAGTCCCCATTCTCTTGCATTGGGTTGACCTGGTGTCTGCAAGGCTCCTTAGGCTTGCCTGGGGATGACCTGGTGGCTGCAGGGCCACATAGTCCTGCTGGGGGTTGACCTAGTGGCTGCAACGCCACATCCACTTGCATTGGGTTCACCTGGTGTCTGCAAGGCCCCATAGGCTTTTCTGGGGTTGACCTGGTGACTGCAAGGCCCCATTCAGCTGCCTGGGGTTCATCTTGTGGATACAAGGCCCCATTCTCTTGCATTGCGTTCACCTGCTGTCTGCAAGGCCCCATTCACTTGCATTGGGTTGACCTGGTGTCTGCAAGCCCCATTCGCTTGCATTGTGTTGTCCTGGTGTCTGGAAGGCCCCGTAGGATTGCCTGAGGTTGACCTGGTGGCTGCAGGGCCGAATAGGCCTCCAGGGGGTTGACCTGCTGTCTGCAAGGCCCCATTCACTTACCTGGAGGTGACCTCGTGCCGGCAATGCCCCATTCACTTGCCTGGGGTTGACCTGGTGGCTGCAAGGCACCATTCGCTTGCATTGGGTTGACCTGATGTGCAAGGCGCCGTAGGCTTTCCTGGGGTTGACCTGGTGGCTGTAGGGCGACATAGGCCTGAAGGGGTTTGACCTGGTGGCTGGAAAGCGATATTCGCTTGTACGGGGTTCTCCTGGTGACGGCAAGGCTCCATTCCCTTGCATTGGGTTGACCTGGTGTCTTTAAGTCCCCGTAGGCTTAACTGGGGTTTACCCGGTGGCTTCAAGGGCCCATTCACTTGCCTGGGTTTGACCTGGTGACTCCAAGGCCCCATTCACTTGCATTGGGTTGACATGGTGTCTGCAAGCCCCATTAGCTGGCTTTGCGTTGTCCTGGCGTCTGTAATGCCCCGCAGGATTGCCTGGGGTTGACTTGGTGGCTGCAGGGCCGAATAGGCCTCCAGGGGGTTGACCTGCTGTCTCCAAGGCCCCATTCACTTGCCTGGGGTTGACCTGGTGGCTGCAAGGCCCATTCTCTTGCATTGGGGTTGACCTCCTTTCTGCAACCCCGTAGGCTTGACTGGGGTTGACCTGGTGGCAGCAGGGCCCCATAGGCTTGCAGGGGGTTGACCTGTTGGCAGCAAGGCCCCATCCGCTTGCATTGGGTTGACCTGGTGGCTGCAAGGCGTCGTAGGCTTGCCTGGTGTTGACCTGGTGGCTGCAAGGCCTCATTCGTTTTCCTGGGGTTGACCTGGTGCCTGCCAGGCCCCATTCACTTGCATTGGGTTGACATGGTGTCTGCAAGGCCCCATTCGCTTACCTGGGGTGGACCTGCTGGCTGCAAGGCCCCATTGTCTTGAATTGGGTTGACCTCTTGTCTGGAAGTCCCCGTTGGCTTGCCTGGTGTTGACCTGGTGGCTGCAGGGCCGCATAGGCCTCCAGGGTGTTGACCTGCTGTCTTCAAGGCCCCATTCACTTGCCTGGGTTTGACCTGATGGCTCTAAGGCCCCATTCACTTTCCTAGGGTTGACCTGGTGTCTGCAAGGCCCCTTTCGTTTACCTGTGGTTGACCTGCTGGCTGCAAGGCCCTATTCACTTGCATTGGGTTGACATGGTGGCCGCAAGGCCTCATTCGCTTGCATTGGGTTGACCTGGTGTCTGCAAGGCCCCATTCGCTCTACCTGGGGTTGACCCGCTGGCTGCAATGCCCCATTCACTTGCACTGGTTTGACCTGGTGGCTGCAAGGCCCAGTAGGCTGCCTGGTTTGACCTGGTGGCTGCAAGGCCCCATTCGCTTTCCTGGGGTTGACCTGGTGGCTGCAAGGAGCCATTCACTTGCCTGGGGTTGACCTGGTGGCTGCAAGGCCCCATTCGCTTTCCTGGGGTTGAACTGGTGGCTGCAAGGGCCCATTCCCTTGCCTGCAGTTGACCTGGTGGCTTCCAGGACCCATTCGCTTTCAGTGGGTTCACATGGTGTCTGCAAGGCCCCAATTGCTTACCTGGGGTTAACCTGCTCTATGCAAGGCACCATTCACTTGTGTGGGATTGACCTGGTGGCTGCACGGCCGCATAGGCTTTCATGGGGTTGACCTGGTGTCTGCAAGGCCCCATTCGCCTACCTTGGGTTGACCTGGTGGCTGCAAGTCCACATTCTCTTGCATTGGGTTCGCCTGCTGTCTGCAACCCCGTAGGCTTGCCTGGGGTTGACCTGGTGGCTGTAGGGCCCCATAGGCCTGCTGGGGGTTGACCTGCTGGCTGCAAGGCCCTATACACTTGCACTGGGTTGACCTGGTGGCTGCAATGCCTCATTCGCTTGAATTTTGTTAACCTGGTGTCTGCAAGGCCCGATTCGCTTACCTGGGGTTGATCTGCTGGCTGCAATGCCCCATTCACTTGCACTGGTTTGACCTGGTGGCTGCAAGGCCCACTACGCTCCCTGCGGTTGACCTGGTGTCTGCAAGGCCCCTTTCGCTTACCAGGGGTTAACCTGGTGGCTGCCAGGCCTGATTCGCTTGGATATGGTTGACTTGTGTCTGCAAGGCCCTGTAGGCTTGAATGAGTTACACCTGGTGGCTGCAAACCCCATTCACTTGCCTGGGGTGGACCTGGTCACCGCAAGGCCCCGTTCGCTTGCCTGGGGTTGACGTGGGCTCCAGAAGTCCACTTAGGCATGCCTGGGGTTGATCTGGTGGCTGCAGCGCACAATAGGCTTGCAGAGATTTGACCTGGTGTCTGCAAGGCCCCATTCGCTTACCTGGGGTGGACCTGGTGGCTGCAAGGCCCCAGTCATTTGGGTTGGGTTGACGTGGTGTCTGCAAGGCCCCGTAGGCTTGCATGAGTTACACCTGTTGGATGCAAGGGCCCATTAGCTTGAAGGGGGTTGACCTGGTGGCTGCAAAGCCACATTCTCTTGCCTGGGGTTGACCTGGTGGCTGCAAGGCCCCATTCGCATGCCTGGGTTTGACATGGTGGCTGCGAGGCCACTTTCGCTAGCATTGGGTTGGACCTGCTGGCTGCAAGGCCCCATTAGCTTAACTGGGGTTGACCTGGTGGCTGCAAGGCCCCATTCGCTTCAGGGGGTTGACCTGGTGGCTGTAAGGCCACATTCACTTGCCTGGGTTTGAACTGGTGTCTGCAAGGCCCCCTTCAATTGCAAGGTTTGACTTGGTGGCTGTAAGGCCCCACTCGCTTCCAGGGGGTTGACCTGGTGGCTGCAAGGCTGCAATCACTTACCTGGGGTGGACCTGGTGGGTGCAAGGCCCCATTCGCTTTCAGGGGGTAGACCTGGTGGCTGCAAGGCCCCATTCGCTTGCCTGGGGTTGACCTGGTGGCTGCAAGGCCCCATTCGCTTGCCTTGGGTTGACCTGGTGGCTGCAAGGACCCATTCACTTTACCTGTGGTTCACCTGGTCCCTGCAGGACCCCATAGGCTCGCAGGGGGTTGACGTGGTGGCTGCAAGGCCCCATTCGCTTGCCTGGGGTTGACCTGGTGTCTGCAAGGTGCCATTCGTTTACCTGGGGTATACCTGTTGTATGCAAGGCCCCATTCGCTTGCCTGGGGTAATCCTGGTTGCTACAAGGCCCCATTCGCTTGGATTGGGTTGACCTGGTGTCTGCAAGGCCCTGTAGGCTTCCCTGACTTACTCCTGGTGGCTGCAAAACCCCATTCACTTTACCTGGGGTTCACCTGGTCGCTGCAGGACCCCATAGGCTCGCAGGGGGTTGAGGTGGTGGCTGCAAGGCCCCATTCGCTTACTGGGGGTTCACGTGGTGGCTGCAAGGCCCCATTCGCTTCGATTGGGTTGACCTGGTGACTGCAAGGCCCTGTAGTTTTGGCTCAGTTTCAACTGGTGGATGCAAGGCCCCATTCACTTGCCTGCGGTGGACCTGGTTGCTGCAAGGCGCCATTTGCTTGCAGGGGATTGACATGGTGGCTGCAAGCCCCCATTCGCTTGCCTGGGGTTGTCCTGGTGAGTGAAAGGCCGCATTCACCTCCCTGGGGTTGTCCTGGTGGCTGCAAGGCCCCATTGACTCACCTGGGGTTGATCTGGTGGCTGCCAGGCCCCATTCGCTTCCCTGGGGTTGACCTGGTGGCTTCAAGGCCCCATTCACTTACCTGGGCTTGACCTGGGCTCCAAAAGTCTCCCTCGGCATGCCTGGGGTTCCTCTGGTCCGCCGACTTCCTGCCGCCCACGTCTTCACTCCCAAACAAACACCGAGAGTGCGGAAGCAGGACCGGCACACCGGCCAAGGGCTTAAACCTCCAACAAGTGCCCCCCCACCTGCTTAACCCCCCAAGGAGTGCCCCCCACACCTGCGCCATGCCTGGGGTTGACAAGGTGGCTTCAAGGCGCCATTCGCTTGCCTGGGGTTAACCTGGTGGCTGGAAGGCCACATTTGCTTACCTCGGGTTGACCTGGTGGCAGCAAGGCTCCATTCGCTTACCTGGGGTTGTCCTCCTGGTTGCAAGGCCACCTTCACTTGCATTGGGTTGACCTGGTGGCTGCAAGGCCCCGTAGGATTGCCTGGGGTGGACCTGGAGGCAGCAAGGCCCCATTCGCTTGCCTGTGGTTGACGAAGTGGCTTCAAGGCCCCGTTCACTTCCATTGGGTTGACCTGGTGGCTGCAAGGCCCCCTTCACTTGCGCTGGGTGGACTTGGTGGGTGCACGGCCCCATTTACTTGCCTGGGGTTGACCTGGTGGCTGCAAGGCCCCATTTACTTGCCTGGGGTTGACCTGGTGGCTGCAAGGCCTCATTCGCTTACGTGGGGTTGACCTGGTGTCTGCAATGCCCCGTAGGCTTGCCTGGGTTACACCTGGTGGCCGCAAGGAGCCATTCGCTTGCCTGGTGTTGACCTGGTGGATGCAAGGCCCCATTTGCTTGCATTGGGTTGAGCTGCTGGCTACAAGGCCCCATTCACTTCCCTGGGGTTGACGTGGGCTCCAAAAGTCTTTTTAGGCATGTCTGGGGTCGACCTGGTGGCTGCAGGACTCCATAGGCTTGCAGGGGGTTGGACTGGTGACTGCAAGGCCCCGTTCACTTGCCTGCTGTTGACCTGGTGGCTGCAAGGCCACATTCGCTTGCCTGGGGTTGCACTGGTGGGTGCAGGGCCCCATTGACTTATCTGTGGTTCACCTGGCGGCTCTAAGGCCCCGTTCGCTTGCCTGGGGTTGACGAGGTAGCTGCAAGGCCCCATTCACTTGCATTGGGTTGACCTAGTGGCTGCAAGGCCCCTTTCGCTTGCCTGGGGTTAACCTGGTGGCTACAAGGCCCCATTCGCTTGCCTGGGGATCACCTGGTGGCTGCAAGGCCCCATTCAGTTGCCTGGGGTTGACCTGGTGGCTTCAATTTCCTATTCGCTTGCCTCGTGTTCACCTGGTGGCTGCAAGGTCCCATTCGCTTACCTGGGGTTGAACTGGTGTCTGCAAGGCCCCATTCACCTGCCTGGGGTTGACCTGGTGTCTTCAAGGCTCTGTAGGCTTGCCTGGGGTTGACCTGGTGGCTACAGGGCCCCATAGCCTTTCAGGGGGTTGATCTGGCGGCTGCAAAGCCCAATTCGCTTGCATTGTGTTGACCTAGTGGCTGTAAGGCCCCATTCGCTTGCATTGGGTTGACCTGGAGGCTGCAAGGCCGAATTCGCTTGCCTGGGGTTGCCCTGGTGGCTGCAAGGCCCCATTTGCTTGTAATGGGTTGACCTGGTGTATGGAAGGCCCCATTCACTTACCTGGTGTTGACCTGGTGGCTACAAGGCCCCAGTAACCTACCTGGGTTAGACCCAGTGGCTGCAGAGCACCATAGCCTTGCAGGGGGTTGACCTGGTGGCTGCAAGGACCCATTCGGGTACCTCGGGTTGACGCGGTGTCTGCAAGGCCCCATTCACTTACCTGGGGTTGTCCTGGTGGCTGCAAGGCCCCATTCTCTTGCCTGCGGTTCACCTGATGGCTGCAGGTTCCCACAGGCTTGCAGGGGGTTCACCTGGAAGCTGCAAGGCCCCATTTGCCTACCTTGGGTTGAGCTGGTGTCTGCAATGCCCCGTAGGCTTACCTGGGTTACACCTGGTGGCTGCAAGGCCCCATTGAGTTGCCTGGGGTTGACCTGGTGGCTGCAAGGCCCTATTCGCTTGCCTGGGGTTGATCTGGGGGCTGCAAGGCTCCATTCGCTTACCTGGGGTTGACCTGGTGGCTGCAAGGCCCCATTCGCTTCCCTGGGGTTGAGCTGGTGGCTGCAAGGCCCCATGCAGTTGCCTGGGGTTGACCTGGTGCCAGCAAGGCCCCATTCGCTTACCTGCGATTGACCTGGTGTCTGCAAGGCCCCATTCGCTTGCCTGGGGTTCAGCTGGTGGCTGCAGGGCCCCATTTGCTTGCATTGGGTTGACCTGGTGGCTGCAAGGCCCCATTCACTTTACCTGGCGTTGCTTGGTGGCTACAGGGCCCCGTAGCCTTGCAGGGGGTTAAACTGGTGGCTGCAAGGCCCCATTCGGTAACCTCGGGTTGACGTGGTGTCTGCAAGGCCCTATTCACTTGCCTGGGTTTTACCTGGTGGCTTCAAGAACCCATTCTCTTGCCTGGGGTTCATCTGATGGCTGCAGGCCCCCATGGGCTTGCAGGGGTTTGACCTGGAAGCTGCAAGGCCGCATTCGCTTACCTGGTGTTGACATGGTGGCTGCAAGGCCTCATTCGCTTACGTGGGGTTGACCTGGTGTCTGCAAGGCCGCATTTGCTTGCCTGGGGTTGTCTTGTTGGCTGCAAGGCCCCATTTGCTTGCATTGGGTTGACCTGGTGTCTGCAATGCCCCGTAGGCTTGCCTGGGTTACACCTGGTGGCCGCAAGGAGCCATTCGCTTGCCTGGTGTTGACCTGGCGGATGCAAGGCCCCATTTGCTTGCATTGGGTTGAGCTGCTGGCTACAAGGCCCCTTTCACTTCCCTGGGGTTGACGTGGGCTCCAAAAGTCTTCTTAGGCATGTCTGGGGTCGACCTGGTGGCTGCAGGACTCCATAGGCTTGCAGGGGGTTGGACTGGTGACTGCAAGGCCCCGTTCACTTGCCTGCTGTTGACCTGGTGGCTGCAAGGCCACATTCGCTTGCCTGGGGTTCACCTGGTGGCTGCAAGGCCCCATTAGCTTGCCTGGGGTTGACCTGGTGGCTACAAGGCCCCATTCGCTTGCCTGGGGTTGACCCAGTGGCTGCGAGGCCCCATTCGTTTGCCTGGGGTTGCCCTGGGAGGTGAAAGGCCCCATTCACTTACCTGTGTTTCACCTGGTGGATTCAAGGCCCCGTTCGCTTGCCTGGGGTTGACCTGGTGTCTGCAAGGCCCCTTTCGCTTGCATGGGTTTCACCTGGGCTCCAAAAGTCCCGCTGGGCATGCCTGGGGTTGACCTGGTGGTTGCAAGGCCCCATTCGCTTGACTGGGGTTGACCTCGTGGCTGCAACACCCCATTCAGTTGCCTGGGGTTGACCTGGTGGCTGAAGGCCCCATTCGCTTTACCTGGGGTTTACCTGGTGTCTGCAAGGCCCCATTCATTTGGATTGGGTTGAGCTGGTGTCTGGAAGGCAACAGTCGTTTGCATTGGGTTGACCTGGTGTCTGCAATGCTCCATAGGCTTGCCTGGGGTTGACCTGGTGGCTGCAAGGCCCCATTTCCTTGCCTGGGGTCGACGAGGTAGCTGCAAGGCCCCATTCAATTGCATTGGGTTGACCTGGTGGCTGCAAGGCCCCTGCACTTGCCTGGGGTTGACCTGGTGGCTGCAAGGCCTCTGCACTTGCCTGGGGTTGACTTGGTGGCTGCAAGGCCCCATTCACTTGCCTGGGGTTGATCTAGTGGCTGGAAGGCCCCATTCGCTTGCCTGGGGTTGCACTGGTGGGTGCAGGGCCCCATTGACTTATCTGTGGTTCACCTGGCGGCTCTAAGGCCCCGTTCGCTTGCCTGGGGTTGACGGGGTAGCTGCAAGGCCCCATTCACTTGCATTGGGTTGACCTGGTGGCTGCAAAGCCCCATTAGCTTGTCTGGGGTTGCCCTGGTGGCTACAAGGTCCCATTCGCTTTCCTGGGGTTCACGTAGCGGCTGCAAGGCACCTTTCGCTTGCCTGGGGTTAACCTGGTGGCTGCAAGGCCCCATTCGATTGCCTGGGGTTCACCTGGTGGCTGCAAGGCCCCATTCAGTTGCCTGGGGTTGACCTGGTGGCTTCAATTTCCTATTCGCTTGCCTCGTGTTCACCTGGTGGCTGGAAGGTCCCATTCGCTTACCTGGGGTTGACCTGGTGTCTGCAAGGCCCCATTCACTTGCCTGGGGTTGACATGGTGGCTGCAAGGCCACATTCGCTTCCCTGGGGTGGACCTGGTGGCTGTAAGGACCCATTCAGTTGCCTGGGTTTGAGCTTGTGGTTGCAAGGCTCCATTTGCTTACCTGGGGTTGCCCTGGTGGCTGCAAGGCTGCGTTCGCTTGCCTGGGGTTGACCTGGTGGCTGAAAGGCCCCATGCAGTTGCCTGGGGTTGACCTGGTGGCTTCAATTTCCTATTCGCTTGCCTCGTGTTCACCTGGTGGCTGCAAGGTCCCATTCGCTTACCTTGGGTTGACCTGGTGCCAGCAAGGCCCCATTCGCTTACCTGCGATTGACCTGGTTCTGAAAGGCCCCATTCGCTTGCCTGGGGTTCAGCTGGTGGCTGCAGGGCCCCATTCACTTTACCTGGGGTTGCCTGGTGGCTACAGGGCCCCGTAGTCTTGCAGGGGGTTAAACTGGTGGCTGCAAGGCCCGATTCGTTAACCTCGGGTTGACGTGGTGTCTGCAAGGACTTATTCACTTGCCTGGGTTTGACCTGCTGGCTTCAAGAACCCATTCTCTTGCCTGGGGTTCATCTGATGGCTGCAGGCCCCCATGGACTTGCAGGGGTTTGACCTGGAAGCTTCAAAGCCGCATTCGCTTACCTGGTGTTGACATGGTGGCTGCAAGGCCTCATTCGCTTACGTGGGGTTGACCTGGTGTCTGCAAGGCCGCATTTGCTTGCCTGGGGTTGTCTTGTTGGCTGCAAGGCCCCATTTGCTTGCATTGGGTTGACCTGGTGTCTGCAATGCCCCGTAGGCTTGCCTGGGTTACACCTGGTGGCCGCAAGGAGCCATTCGCTTGCCTGGTGTTGACCTGGTGGATGCAAGGCCCCATTTGCTTGCATTGGGTTGAGCTGCTGGCTAAAAGGCCCCGTTCGCTTGCCTGGGGTAGACCTGGTGTCTGCAAGGCCCCCTTCGCTTACATGGGTTTCACCTGGGCTCCAAAAGTCCCGCTGGGCATGCCTGTGGTTGACCTGGTGGTTGCAAGGCCCCATTCGCTTGACTGGGGTTGACCTCGTGGCTGCAACGCCCCATTGAGTTGCCTGGGGTTGACCTGGTTCCTGAAGGCCCCATTCGCTTTACCTGGGGTTTACCTGGTGTCTGCAAGGCCCCATTCATTTGGATTGGGTTGAGCTGGTGTCTGCAAGGCAACAGTCGTTTGCATTGGGTTGACCTGGTGTCTGCAATGCTCCATAGGCTTGCCTGGGGTTGACCTGGTGGCTGCAAGGCCCCATTTCCTTGCCTGGGGTCGACGAGGTAGCTGCAAGGCCCCATTCACTTGCATTGGGTTGACCTGGTGGCTGCAAGGCCCCTGCACTTGCCTGGGGTTGAGTTGGTGGCTGCAAGGCCCCATTCACATGGCTGGGGTTGACCTGGTGTCTGCAAGGCACCATTCGCTTGCATTGGGTTTACCTGGTGTCTGCAAGGCCCTGTAGGCTTGACTGGGGTTGATCTGGTGGCTGCAGGGCCACAGAGGTCTGCAGGGCGTTGACCTGGTGGCTGGAAGGCCGCATTCACTTACCTGGGGTTGACCTGGTGGCTGCAAGGCCCCATTAGGTTACCTGGCTTTAACCTGCTGGCTGGAAGGCCCCTTTCACTTGCATGGGGTTGACCTGGTGGCTTTAAGGCCCTTTTCGCTTGCCTGGGGTTGACCTCATGTCTGCAAGGCCTCATTCACTTGCATTGGGTTGACCTGCTGTCTGCAAGGCCCCATTCATTTGCCTGGGGTTGTCCTGGTGCCTGCCAGGCCCCTTTCGCTTGCATTGGGTTGACCAGGTGTCTGCAAGGCCTCATTCGCTTGCAATGGGTTGACATGGTGTCTGTAAGGCCCCATTCACTTACCTGGGGTTGAGCTGCTGGCTGTAAGGCCCCATTCACTTGCATTGGGTTGACCTGTTGTCTCCAAAGCCCCGTAGGCTTGCCTGGGTTTGGCCTGGTGGCTGCAGGTCCCCATAGGCCTGCAGGGGTTTGACCTGGTGGCTTCAAGGCCCCATTCGCTTCCGTTGGGTTGACCTGCTGTCTGCAAGGCCCCATTCACCTACCTTGGGTTGACTTGGTGGCTAAAAGTCCCTATTCTCTTGCATTGGGTTGACCTGGTGTCTGCAAGGCTCCTTCGGCTTGCCTGGGGATGACCTGGTGGCTGCAGTGCCACATAGTCCTGCTGGGGGTTGACCTAGTGGCTGCAACGCCACATCCACTTGCATTGGGTTCACCTGGTGTCTGCAAGGCCCCATAGGCTTTTCTGGGGTTGACCTGGTGACTGCAAGGCCCCATTCAGCTGCCTGGGGTTCATCTTGTGGATAGAAGGCCCCATTCGCTTGCATTGCGTTGTCCTGGTGTCTGGAAGGCCCCGTAGGATTGCCTGAGGTTGACCTGGTGGCTGCAGGGCCGAATAGGCCTCCAGGGGGTTGACCTGCTGTCTGCAAGGCCGCATTCACTTACCTGGAGGTGACCTCGTGCCGGCAATGCCCCATTCACTTGCCTGGGGTTGACCTGGTGGCTGCAAGGCACCATTCGCTTGCATTGGGTTGACCTGATGTCTGCAAGGTGCCGTAGGCTTTCCTGGGGTTGACCTGGTGGCTGTAGGGCGACATAGGCCTGAAGGGGTTTGACCTGGTGGCTGGAAAGCGATATTCGCTTGTACGGGGTTCTCCTGGTGATGGCAAGGCTCCATTCCCTTGCATTGGGTTGACGTGGTGTCTTTAAGTCCCCGTAGGCTTGACTGGGGTTTACCCGGTGGCTTCAAGGGCCCATTCACTTGCCTGGGGTTGACCTGGTGGCTCCAAGGCCCCATTCACTTGCATTGGGTTGACATGGTGTCTGCAAGCCCCATTAGCTGGCTTTGCGTTGTCCTGGCGTCTGGAATGCCCCGCAGGATTGCCTGGGGTTGACCTGGTGGCTGCAGGGCCGAATAGGCCTCCAGGGGGTTGACCTGCTGTCTCCAAGGCCCCATTCACTTGCCTGGGGTTGACCTGGTGGCTGCAAGGCCCATTCTCTTGCATTGGGGTTGACCTCCTTTCTGCAACCCCGTAGGCTTGACTGGGGTTGACCTGGTGGCAGCAGGGCCCCATAGGCTTGCAGGGGGTTGACCTGTTGGCAGCAAGGCCCCATCCGCTTGCATTGGGTTGACCTGGTGGCTGCAAGGCGTCGTAGGCTTGCCTGGTGTTGACCTGGTGGCTGCAAGGCCTCATTCGTTTTCCTGGGGTTGACCTGGTGCCTGCCAGGCCCCATTCACTTGCATTGGGTTGACATGGTGTCTGCAAGGCCCCATTCGCTTACCTGGGGTGGACTTGCTGGCTGCAAGGCCCCATTGTCTTGAATTGGGTTGACCTCTTGTCTGGAAGTCCCCGTTGGCTTGCCTGGGGTTGACCTGGTGGCTGCAGGGCCGCATAGGCCTCCAGGGTGTTGACCTGCTGTCTTCAAGGCCCCATTCACTTGCCTGGGTTTGACCTGATGGCTCTAAGGCCCCATTCACTTTCCTAGGGTTGACTTGGTGTCTGCAAGGCCCCTTTCGTTTACCTGCGGTTGACCTGCTGGCTGCAAGGCCCTATTCACTTGCACTGGGTTGACATGGTGGCAGCAAGGCCTCATTCGCTTGCATTGGGTTGACCTGGTGTCTGCAAGGCCCCATTCGCTCTACCTGGGGTTGACCCGCTGGCTGCAATGCCCCATTCACTTGCACTGGTTTGACCTGGTGGCTGCAAGGCCCAGTAGGCTGCCTGGTTTGACCTGGTGGCTGCAAGGCCCCATTCGCTTTCCTGGGGTTGACCTGGTGGCTGCAAGGACCCATTCACTTGCCTGGGGTTGACCTGGTGGCTGTAAGGCCCCATTCGCTTTCCTGGGGTTGAACTGGTGGCTGCAAGGGCCCATTCCCTTGCCTGCAGTTGACCTGGTGGCTTCCAGGACCCATTCGCTTTCAGTGGGTTCACCTGGTGTCTGCAAGGCCCCATTTGCTTACCTGGGGTTCACCTGCTGTATGCAAGGCACCATTCACTTGTGTGGGATTGACCTGGTGGCTGCACGGCCGCATAGGCTTTCATGGGGTTGACCTGGTGTCTGCAAGGCCCCATTCGCCTACTTTGGGTTGACCTGGTGGCTGCAAGTCCACATTCTCTTGCATTGGGTTCGCCTGCTGTCTGCAACCCCGTAGGCTTGCCTGGGGTTGAGCTGGTGGCTGAAGGGCCCCATAAGCCTGCTGGGGGTTGACCTGCTGGCTGCAAGGCCCTATTCACTTGCACTGGGTTGACCTGGTGGCTGCAATGCCTCATTCGCTTGAATTTTGTTAACCTGGTGTCTGCAAGGCCCGATTCGCTTACCTGGGGTTGATCTGCTGGCTGCAATGCCCCATTCACTTGCACTGGTTTGATCTGGTGGCTGCAAGGCCCAGTACGCTCCCTGCGGTTGACGAGGTGGCTGCAAGGCCCCTTTCGCTTACCAGGGGTTAACCTGGTGGCTGCCAGGTCTGATTCGCTTGGATATGGTTGACTTGTGTCTGCAAGGCCCTGTAGGCTTGAATGAGTTACACCTGGTGGCTGCAAGCCCATTCACTTGCCTGGGGTGGACCTGGTCACCGCAAGGCCCCGTTCGCTTGCCTGGGGTTGACGTGGGCTCCAGAAGTCCACTTAGGCATGCCTGGGGTTGATCTGGTGGCTGCAGCGCACAATAGGCTTGCAGAGGTTTGACCTGGTGTCTGCAAGGCCCCATTCGCTTACCTGGGGTGGACCTGGTGGCTGCAAGGCCCCAGTCGTTTGGGTTGGGTTGACGTGGTGTCTGCAAGGCCCCGTAGGCTTGCCTCAGTTACACCCGTTGGATGCAAGGGCCCATTAGCTTGAAGGGGGTTGACCTGGTGGCTCCAAGGCCACATTCACTTGCCTGGGTTTGACCTGGTGGCTGCAAGGCCCCATTCGCTTACATAGGGTTGACCTGGTGGCTGGAAGGGCCCATTCGCTTGCAGGGGGTAGACCTGGTGATTTCAAGGCCCTATTCGCCTGCAGGGGGTTGACCTGGTGGCTGCAAAGCCACATTCTCTTGCCTGGGGTTGACCTGGTGGCTGCAAGGCCCCATTCGCATGCCTGGGTTTGACATGGTGGCTGCGAGGTCCCTTTCACTTACCTGGTTTTGACCTGGTGGCTGCAAGGCCACTTTCGCTAGCATTGGGTTGGACCTGCTGGCTGCAAGGCCCCATTAGCTTAACTGGGGTTGACCTGGTGGCTGCAAGGCCCCATTCGCTTCAGGGGGTTTACCTGGTGGCTGCAAAGCCACATTCTCTTGCCTGGGGTTGACCTGGTGGCTGCAAGGCCCCATTCGCATGCCTGGGTTTGACATGGTGGCTGCGAGGCCCCTTTCACTTACCTGGTTTTGACCTGGTGGCTGCAAGGCCACTTTCGCTAGGATTGGGTTGGACCTGCTGGCTGCAAGGCCCCATTAGCTTAACTGGGGTTGACCTGGTGGCTGCAAGGCCCCATTCGCTTCAGGGGGTTGACCTGGTGGCTGTAAGGCCACATTCACTTGCCTGGGTTTGAACTGGTGTCTGCAAGGCCCCCTTCAATTGCAAGGTTTGATTTGGTGGCTGTAAGGCCCCATTCGCTTCCAGGGGGTTGACCTGGTGGCTGGAAGGCCCTTTTCGCTTGCATTAGGTTGATCTGATGTCTGCAAGGCCCCATTCGCTTACCTGGGGTTGACCTGGTCGCTGCAAGGCCCCATTCACTTGCCTGGGTTTGACATGGTGGCTGCAAGGCCACATTTGCTTGCATTGGGTTGACTTCGTGTCTGCAAGGCACTGTAGGCTTGGTTGGGGTTTACCTCGTGTCTGTAAGGCCCCATTCGCTTACCTCGGTTTGACCTGGTGGCTGCAACGCCCCATTCGCTTACCTGGTGTTTACATGGTGGCTGCAAGGCCTCATTCGCTTACGTGGGGTTGACCTGGTGTCTGCAAGACCGCATTTGCTTGCCTGGGGTTGTCTTGTTGGCTGCAAGGCCCCATTTGCTTGCATTGGGTTGACCTGGTGTCTGCAATGCCCCGTAGGCTTGCCTGGGTTACACCTGGTGGCCGCAAGGAGCCATTCGCTTGCCTGGTGTTGACCTGGTGGATGCAAGGCCCCATTTCCTTGCATTGGGTTGAGCTGCTGGCTACAAGGCTCCATTCACTTCCCTGGGGTTGACTTGGGCTCCAAAAGTCTTCTTAGGCATGTCTGGGGTCGACCTGGTGGCTGCAGGACTCCATAGGCTTGCAGGGGGTTGGACTGGTGACTGCAAGGCCCCGTTCACTTGCCTGCTGTTGACCTGGTGGCTGCAAGGCCACATTCGCTTGCCTGGGGTTCACCTGGTGGCTGCAAGGCCCCATTAGCTTGCCTGGGGTTGACCTGGTGGCTACAAGGCCCCATTCGTTTGCCTGGGGTTGCCCTGGGAGGTGAAAGGCCCCATGCACTTACCTGTGTTTCACCTGGTGGATCCAAGGCCCCGTTCGCTTGCCTGGGGTTGACCTGGTGTCTGCAAGGCCCCTTTCGCTTGCATGGGTTTCACCTGGGCTCCAAAAGTCCCGCTGGGCATGTCTGGGGTTGACCTGGTGGTTGCAAGGCCCCATTCGCTTGACTGGGGTTGACCTTGTGGCTGCAACGCCCCATTCAGTTGCCTGGGGTTGACCTGGTGGCTGAAGGCCCCATTCGCTTTACCTGGGGTTTATCTGGTGTCTGCAAGGCCCCATTCATTTGGATTGGGTTGAGCTGGTGTCTGGAAGGCAACAGTCATTTGCATTGGGTTGACCTGGTGTCTGCAATGCTCCATAGGCTTGCCTGGGGTTGACCTGGTGGCTGCAAGGCGCCATTTCCTTGCCTGGGGTCGACGAGGTAGCTGCAAGGCCACATTCAATTGCATTGGGTTGACCTGGTGGCTGCAAGGCCCCTGCACTTGCCTGGGGTTGACCTGGTGGCTGCAAGGCCCCTGCACTTGCCTGGGGTTGACTTGGTGGCTGCAAGGCCCCATTCACTTGCCTGTGGTTGATCTAGTGGCTGGAAGGCCCCATTCGCTTGCCTGGGGTTGCACTGGTGGGTGCAGGGCCCCATTCACTTATCTGTGGTTTACCTGGCGGCTCTAAAGGCCCCGTTCGCTTGCCTGGGGTTGACGAGGTAGCTGCAAGGCCCCATTCACTTGCATTGGGTTGACCTAGTGGCTGCAAGGCACCATTCCCTTGCATTGGGTTTACCTGGTGTCTGCAAGGCCCTGTAGGCTTGCCTGGGGTTGATCTGGTGGCTGCAGGGCCACAGAGGTCTGCAGGGGGTTGACCTGGTGGCTGCAAGGCCTCATTCGCTTGCAATGGGTTGACATGGTGTCTGTAAGGCCCCATTCACTTACCTGGGGTTGAGCTGCTGGCTGTAAGGCCCCATTCACTTGCATTGGGTTGACCTGTTGTCTCCAAAGCCCCGTAGGCTTGCCTGGGGTTGACCTGGTGGCTGCAGGTCCCTATAGGCTTGCAGGGGTTTGACCTGGTGGCTTCAAGCCCCATTCGCTTCCGTTGGGTTGACCTGCTGTCTGCAAGGCCCCATTCACCTACCTTGGGTTGACTTGGTGGCTAAAAGTCCCCATTCTCTTGCATTGGGTTGATCTGGTGTCTGCAAGGCTCCTTAGGCTTGCCTGGGGATGACCTGGTGGCTGCAGGGCCACATAGTCCTGCTGGGGGTGACCTAGTGGCTGCAACGCCACATCCACTTGCATTGGGTTCACCTGGTGTCTGCAAGGCCCCATAGGCTTTTCTGGGGTTGACCTGGTGTCTGCAAGGCCCCATTCAGCTGCCTGGGGTTCATCTTGTGGATACAAGGCCCCATTCTCTTGCATTGCGTTCACCTGCTGTCTGCAAGGCCCCATTCACTTGCATTGGGTTGACCTGGTGTCTGCAAGCCCCATTCGCTTGCATTGCGTTGTCCTGGTGTCTGGAAGGCCCCGTAGGATTGCCTGAGGTTGATCTGGTGGCTGCAGGGCCGAATAGGCCTCCAGGGGGTTGACCTGCTGTCTGCAAGGCCCCATTCACTTACCTGGAGGTGACCTCGTGCCGGCAATGCCCCATTCACTTGCCTGGGGTTGACCTGGTGGCTGCAAGGCACCATTCGCTTGCATTGGGTTGACCTGATGTCTGCAAGGCGCCGTAGGCTTTCCTGGGGTTGACCTGGTGGCTGTAGGGCGACATAGGCCTGAAGGGGTTTGACCTGGTGGCTGGAAAGCGATATTCGCTTGTACGGGGTTCTCCTGGTGACGGCAAGGCTTCATTCCCTTGCATTGGGTTGACGTGGTGTCTTTAAGTCCCCGTAGGCTTGACTGGGGTTTACCCGGTGGCTTCAAGGGCCCATTCACTTGGCTGGGGTTGACCTGGTGGCTCCAAGGCCCCATTCACTTGCATTGGGTTGACATGGTGTCTGCAAGCCCCATTAGCTGGCTTTGCGTTGTCCTGGCGTCTGGAATGCCCCGCAGGATTGCCTGGGGTTGACCTGGTGGCTGCAGGGCCGAATAGGCCTCCAGGGGGTTGACCTGCTGTCTCCAAGGCCCCATTCACTTGCCTGGGGTTGACCTGGTGGCTGCAAGGCCCATTCTCTTGCATTGGGGTTGACCTCCTTTCTGCAACCCCGTAAGCTTGACTGGGGTTGACCTGGTGGCAGCAGGGCCCCATAGGCTTGCAGGGGGTTGACCTGTTGGCAGCAAGGCCCCATCCGCTTGCATTGGGTTGACCTGGTGGCTGCAAGGCGTCGTAGGCTTGCCTGGTGTTGACCTGGTGGCTGCAAGGCCTCATTCGTTTTCCTGGGGTTGACCTGGTGCCTGCCAGGCCCCATTCACTTGCATTGGGTTGACATGGTGTCTGCAAGGCCCCATTCGCTTACCTGGGGTGGACCTGCTGGCTGCAAGGCCCCATTGTCTTGAATTGGGTTGACCTCTTGTCTGGAAGTCCCCGTTGGCTTGCCTGGGGTTGACCTGGTGGCTGCAGGGACGCATAGGCGTCCAGGGTGTTGACCTGCTGTCTTCAAGGCCCCATTCAGTTGCCTGGGTTTGACCTGATGGCTCTAAGGCCCCATTCACTTTCCTAGGGTTGACCTGGTGTCTGCAAGGCCCCTTTCGTTTACCTGCGGTTGACCTGCTGGCTGCAAGGCCCTATTCACTTGCACTGGGTTGACCTGGTGGCAGCAAAGCCTCATTCGCTTGCATTGGGTTGACCTGGTGTCTGCAAGGCCCCATTCGCTCTACCTGGGGTTGACCCGCTGGCTGCAATGCCCCATTCACTTGCACTGGTTTGACCTGGTGGCTGCAAGGCTCATTAGGCTGCCTGGGTTTGACCTGGTGGCTGCAAGGCCCCATTCGCTTTCCTGGGGTTGACCTGGTGGCTGCAAGGACCCATTCACTTGCCTGGGGTTGACCTGGTGGCTGTAAGGCCCCATTCGCTTTCCTGGGGTTGAACTGGTGGCTGCAAGGGCCCATTCCCTTGCCTGCAGTTGACCTGGTGGCTTCCAGGACCCATTCGCTTTCAGTGGGTTCACCTGGTGTCTGCAAGGCCCCATTTGCTTACCTGGGGTTCACCTGCTGTATGCAAGGCACCATTCACTTGTGTGGGATTGACCTGGTGGCTGCACGGCCGCATAGGCTTTCATGGGGTTGACCTGGTGTCTGCAAGGCCCCATTCGCCTACCTTGGGTTGACCTGGTGGCTGCAAGTCCACATTCTCTTGCATTGGGTTCGCCTGCTGTCTGCAACCCCGTAGGCTTGCCTGGGGTTGACCTGGTGGCTGAAGGGCCCCATAGGCCTGCTGGGGGTTGACCTGCTGGCTGCAAGGCCCTATTCACTTGCACTGGGTTGACCTGGTGGCTGCAATGCCTCATTTGCTTGAATTTTGTTAACCTGGTGTCTGCAAGGCCCCATTAGTTTAACTGGGGTTGACCTGGTGGCTGCAAAGCCACATTCTCTTGCCTGGGGTTGACCTGATGGCTCTAAGGCCCCATTCACTTTCCTAGGGTTGACCTGGTGTCTGCAAGGCCCTTTTCGTTTACCTGCGGTTGATCTGCTGGCTGCAAGGCCCTATTCACTTGCACTGGGTTGACCTGGTGGCAGCAAAGCCTCATTCGCTTGCATTGGGTTGAGCTGGTGTCTGCAAGGCCCCATTCGCTTACCTGGGGTTGACCCGCTGGCTGCAATGCCCCATTCACTTGCACTGGTTTGACCTGGTGGCTGCAGGGCCGCATAGGCCTCCAGGGTGTTGACCTGCTGTCTTCAAGGCCCCATTCACTTGCCTGGGTTTGACCTGATGGCTCTTAGGCCCCATTCACTTTCCTAGGGTTGATCTGGTGTCTGCAAGGCCCCTTTCGTTTACCTGCGGTTGACCTGCTGGATGCAAGGCCCTATTCACTTGCACTGGGTTGACATGGTGGCAGCAAGGCCTCATTCGCTTGCATTGGGTTGACCTGGTGTCTGCAAGGCCCCATTCGCTTACCTGGGGTTGACCCGCTGGCTGCAATGCCCCATTCACTTGCACTGGTTTGACCTGGTGGCTGCAAGGCCCAGTAGGCTGCCTGGGTTTGACCTGGTGGCTGCAAGGCCCCATTCACTTTCCTGGGGTTGACCTGGTGGCTGCAAGGACCCATTCACTTGCCTGGGGTTGACCTGGTGGCTGTAAGGCCCCATTCGCTTTCCTGGGGTTGAACTGGTGGCTGCAAGGGCCCATTCCCTTGCCTGCAGTTGACCTGGTGGCTTCCAGGACCCATTCGCTTTCAGTGGGTTCACCTGGTGCCTGCAAGGCCCCATTTGCTTACCTGGGGTTCACCTGATGTATGCAAGGCACCATTCACTTGTGTGGGATTGACCTGGTGGCTGCACGGCCGCATAGGCTTTCATGGGGTTGACCTCTTGTCTGGAAGTCCCCATTCGCCTACCTTGGGTTGACCTGGTGGCTGCAAGTCCACATTCTCTTGCATTGGGTTCGCCTCCTGTCTGCAACCCCGTAGGCTTGCCTGGGGTTGACCTGGTGGCTGAAGGGCCCCATAGTCCTGCAGGGGGTTGACCTGCTGGCTGCAAGGCGCTATTCACTTGCACTGGGTTGACCTGGTGGCTGCAATGCCTCATTCGCTTCAATTTTGTTAACCTGGTGTCTACAAGGCCCGATTCGCTTGAGTTGGGTTGACCTGGTGTCTGCAAGGCCCCTTTCGCTTACCAGGGGTTAACCTGGTGGCTGCCAGGTCTGATTCACTTGGATATGGTTGACTTGTGTCTGCAAGGCCCTGTAGGCTTGAATGAGTTACACCTGGTGGCTGCAAACCCCATTCACTTGCCTGGGGTGGACCTGGTCACCGCAAGGCCCCGTTCGCTTGCCTGGGGTTGACGTGGGCTCCAGAAGTCCACTTAGGCATGCCTGGGGTTGACCTGGTGGCTGCAGCGCACAATAGGCTTGCAGGGGTTTGACCTGGTGTCTGCAAGGCCCCATTCGCTTACCTGGGGTGGACCTGGTGGCTGCAAGGCCCCAGTTGTTTGGGTTGGGTTGACGTGGTGTCTGCAAGGCCCCGTAGGCTTGCCTGAGTTACACCTGTTGGATGCAAGGGCCCATTACCTTGAAGGGGGTTGACATGGTGGCTGCAAGGCCACATTCACTTGCCTGGGGTTGACCTGGTGTCTGCAAGGCCCCATTCGCTTACATAGGGTTGACGTGGTGTCTGCAAGGCCCCGTAGGCTTGCCTCAGTTACACCTGTTGGATGCAAGGCCCCATTAGCTTGAAGGGGGTTGACCTGGTGGCTCCAAGGCCACATTCACTTGCCTGGGTTTGACCTGGTGGCTGCAAGGCCCCATTCGCTTACATAGGGTTGACCTGGTGGCTGGAAGGGCCCATTCGCTTGCAGGGGGTTGACCTGGTGATTTCAAGGCCCTATTCGCCTGCAGGGGGTTGACCTGGTGGCTGCAAAGCCACATTCTCTTGCCTGGGGTTGACATGGTGGCTGCGAGGTCCCTTTCACTTACCTGGTTTTGACCTGGTGGCTGCAAGGCCACTTTCGCTAGCATTGGGTTGGACCTGCTGGCTGCAAGGCCCCATTAGCTTAACTGGGGTTGACCTGGTGGCTGCAAGGCCCCATTCGCTTCAGGGGGTTTACCTGGTGGCTGCAAAGCCACATTCTCTTGCCTGGGGTTGACCTGGTGGCTGCAAGGCCCCCTTCAATTGCAAGGTTTGACTTGGTGGCTGTAAGGCCCCACTCGCTTCCAGGGGGTTGACCTGGTGGCTGGAAGGCCCTTTTCGCTTGCATTAGGTTGATCTGATGTCTGCAAGGCCCCATTCGCTTACCTGGGGTTGACCTGGTCGCTGCAAGGCCCCATTCAGTTGCCGGGGGTTGACCTGGTGGCTGCAAGGACCCATTCGCTTGCATTGGGTTAACCTGGTGTCTGCAAGGCCCTGTAGGTTTGCCTGAGTTACAACTGGTGGCTGGAAGGCCCCATTCACTTACCTGGCGTAGACCTGGTGGCTGCAGGGCCCCATAGGCTTGCAGGGGGTTGACCTGTTGGCTGCAAGGCCGCAATCGCTTACCTGGGGTTGACCTGGTGGGTGCAAGGCCCCATTCGCTTTCAGGGGGTAGACCGGGTGGCTGCAAGGCCCCATTCGCTTGCCTGGGGTTGACCTGGTGGCTGCAAAGCCCCATTCGCTTGCCTGGGGCAGACCTGGTGGCTGCAAGGCGCCATTCGCTTGCCTGGGGTTGACCTGGTGGCTGCAAGGACCCATTCACTTTACCTGTGGTTCACCTGGTCACTGCAGGACCCCATAGGCTCGCAGGGGGTTGACGTGGTGGCTGCAAGGCCCCATTCGCTTGCGTTGTGTTGACCTGGTGTCTGCAAGGCGCCATTCGCTTACCTGGAGTTGACCTGTTGTGTGCAAGGCCCCATTCGCTTGCCTGGGGGTTCACGTGGTGGCTGCAAGGCCCCATTCGCTTCGATTGGGTGACCTGGTGACTGCAAGGCCCTGTAGTTTTGGCTCAGTTTCAACTGGTGGATGCAAGGCCCCATTCACTTGCCTGCGGTGGACCTGGTTGCTGCAAGGCGCCATTTGCTTGCAGGGGATTGACATGGTGGCTGCAAGCCCCCATTCGCTTGCCTGGGGTTGTCCTGGTGACTGAAAGGCCGAATTCACCTCCCTGGGGTTGACCTGGTTGCTGCCAGGCCCCATTCGCTTTCCTGGGGTTGACCTGGTGGCTTGAAGGCCCCATTCACTTACCTGGGCTTGACCTGGGCTCCAAAAGTCCCCCTCGGCATGCCTGGGGTTCCTCTGGTCCGCCGACTTCCTGCCGCCCACGTCTCCACTCCCAAACAAACACCGAGAGTGCGGACGCAGGACCGGCACACCGGCCAGGGGCTTAACCCTCCAACAAGTGCCCCCCCACCGGCTTAACCCCCCAAGGAGTGCCCCCCACACCTGCGCCATGCCTGGGGTTGACAAGGTGGCTTCAAGGCGCCATTCGCTTGCCTGGGGTTAACCTGGTGGCTGGAAGGCCACATTTGCTTACCTCGGGTTGACCTGGTGGCAGCAAGGCTCCATTCGCTTACCTGGGGTTGTCCTCCTGGTTGCAAGGCCACCTTCACTTGAATTGGGTTGACCTGGTGGCTGCAAGGCCCCGTAGGATTGCCTGGGGTGGACCTGGAGGCAGCAAGGCCCCATTCGCTTGCCTGCGGTTGACGAAGTGGCTTCAAGGCCCCGTTCACTTGCATTGGGTTGACCTGGTGGCTGCAAGGCCCCCTTCACTTGCTCTGGGTGGACTTGGTGGGTGCACGGCACCATTTACTTGCCTGGGGTTGACCTGATGGCTGCAAGGCCCCATTAGCTTGCCTGGGGTTGACCTGGTGGCTGCAAGGCCGTATTCGCTTGCGAGCGGTTGACGTGGTGGCTTCAACGCCCAATTCGCTTCCCTGGGGTTGACCTGGTGGCTGCAAGGCCCCGTTCGCTTGCCTGGGGATGCCCTGGTGGCTTGAAGGCCCCATTCTCTTACCTGTGGTTGACCTGGCGGCTCTAAGGCCCCGATCGCTTGCCTGGGGTTGACCTGGAGGCTTCAAGGCCCCATTAGCTTGCCTGGGTTGGCCTGGTTGCTGCAAGGCCCTATTCGCTTGCCAGCGGTTGACGTGGTGGCTGCAACGCCCAATTCGCTACCCTGGGGTTGACCTGGTGGCTGCAAGGCCCCATTCTCTTGCCTGGGGTTCACCTGATGGCTGCAGGCCCCCATAGGCTTGCAGGGGTTTGACCTGGAAGCTTCAAGGCCGCATTCGCTTACCTGGTGTTGACATGATGGCTGCAAGGCCCCATTCGCTTGCCTGGGGTTACCCTGGTGGGTGCAGGGCCCCATTCACTTACCTGTGGTTCACCTGGCGGCTCTAAGACCCCGTTCGCTTGCCTGGGGTTGACCTGGTGGCTGCAAGGCCCCCTTCACTTGCATTGGGTTGACCTAGTGGCTGCAAGGCCGCATTCGCTTATTTGGGGTTCAAATGGTGTCTGCAAGGCGACATTCGCTTGCCTGGGGTTCACCTGGTGGCTGCAAGGCCCCATTAGCTTGCCTGGGATTGACCTGGTGGCTACAAGGCCCCATTCGCTTGCCTGGGGTTGACCGAGTGGCTGCGAGGCCCCATTCGTTTGCCTGGGGTTGCCCTGGGAGGTGAAAGGCCCCATTCACTTACCTGTGTTTCACCTGGTGGATCCAAGGCCCCGTTCGCTTGCCTGGGGTTGACCTGGTGTCTGCAAGGCCCCTTTCGCTTGCATGCGTTTCACCTGGGCTCCAAAAGTCCCACTGGGCATGCCTGGGCTTGACCTGGTGGTTGCAAGGCCCCATTCGCTTGACTGGGGTTGACCTCGTGGCTGCAACGCCCCATTCAGTTGCCTGGGGTTGACCTGGTGGCTGAAGGCCCCATTCGCTTTACCTGGGGTTTACCTGGTGTCTGCAAGGCCCCATTCATTTGGATTGGGTTGAGCTGGTGTCTGCAAGGCAACAGTCGTTTGCATTGGGTTGACCTGGTGTCTGCAATGCTCCATAGGCTTGCCTGGGGTTGACCTGGTGGCTGCAAGGCCCCATTTCCTTGCCTGGGGTCGACGAGGTAGCTGCAAGGCCCCATTCAAATGCATTGGGTTGACCTGGTGGCTGCAAGGCCCCTGCACTTGCCTGGGGTTGAGTTGGTGGCTGCAAGGCCCCATTCACTTGCCTGGGGTTGATCTAGTGGCTGGAAGGCCCCATTCGCTTGCCTGGGGTTGCACTGGTGGGTGCAGGGCCCCATTCACTTATCTGTGGTTCACCTGGCGGCTCTAAGGCCCCGTTCGCTTGCCTGGGGTGGACGAGGTAGCTGCAAGGCCCCATTCACTTGCATTGGGTTGACCTAGTGGCTGCATGGCCCCTTTCGCTTGCCTGGGGTTAACCTGGTGGCTGCAAGGCCCCATTCGCTTGCCTGGGGTTCACCTGGTGGCTGCAAGGCCCCATTCAGTTGCCTGGGGTTGACCTGGTGGCTTCAATTTCCTATTCGCTTGCCTCGTGTTCACCTGGTGGCTGCAAGGTCACATTCGCTTACCTGGGGTTGACCTGGTGTCTGCAAGGCCCCATTCACCTGCCTGGGGTTGACCTGGTGTCTTCAAGGCTCTGTAGGCTTGCCTGGGGTTGACCCGGTGGCTACAGGGACGCATAGCCTTCCAGGGGGTTGATCTGGCGGCTGCAAAGCCCAATTCGCTTGCATTGTGTTGACCCAGTGGCTGTAAGGCCCCATTCGCTAGCATTGGGTTGACCTGGAGGCTGCAAGGCCGAATTCGCTTGCCTGGGGTTGCCCTGGTGGCTGCAAGACCCCATTCGCTTGCAATGGGTTGACCTGGTGTATGGAAGGCCCCATTCACTTACCTGGTGTTGACCTGGTGGCTACAAGGCCCCAGTAACCTACCTGGGTTAGACCCAGTGGCTGCAGAACACCATAGCCTTGCAGGGGGTTGACCTGGTGGCTGCAAGGACCCATTCGGGTACCTCGGGTTGATGCGGTGTCTGCAAGGACCCATTCACTTACCTGGGGTTGTCCTGGTGGCTGCAAGGCCCCATTCTCTTGCCTGCGGTTCACCTGATGGCTGCAGGTCCCCACAGGCTTGCAGGGGGTTGACCTGGAAGCTGCAAGGCCCCATTTGCCTACCTTGGGTTTAGCTGGTGTCTGCAATGCCCCGTAGGCTTGCCTGGGTTACACCTGGTGGCTGCAAGGCCCCATTCAGTTGCCTGGGGTTGACCTGGTGGCTGCAAGGCCCTATTCGCTTGCATTGGGTTGACCTGGTGTCTGCAAGGCCCCTTTCGCTTGCATGGGTTTCACCTGAGCTCCAAAAGTCACGCTGGGCATGCCTGGGGTTGACCTGGTGTCTGCAAGGCCCCATTCACCTGCCTGGGGTTGACCTGGTGTCTTCAAGGCTCTGTAGGCTTGCCTGGGGTTGACCCGGTGGCTACAGGGCCCCATAGCCTTCCAGGGGGTTGATCTGGCGGCTGCAAAGCCCAATTCGCTTGCATTGTGTTGACCCAGTGGCTGTAAGGCCCCATTCGCTTGCATTGGGTTGACCTGGAGGCTGCAAGGCCGAATTCGCTTGCCTGGGGTTGCCCTGGTGGCTGCAAGGCCCCATTCGCTTGCAATGGGTTGACCTGGTGTATGGAAGGCCCCATTGACCTACCTGGTGTTGACCTGGTGGCTACAAGGCCCCAGTAACGTACCTGGGTTAGACCCAGTGGCTGCAGCGCACCATAGCCTTGCAGGGGTTTCACCTGATGGCTGCAGGTCCCCACAGGCTTGCAGGGGGTTGACCTGGAAGCTGCAAGGCCCCATTCGCCTACCTTGGGTTGAGCTGGTGTCTGCAATGCCCCGTAGGATTGCCTGGGTTACACCTGGTGGCTGCAAGGCCCCATTCAGTTGCCTGGGGTTGACCTGGTGGCTGCAAGCCCCTATTCGCTTGCCTGGGTTTGACCTGGTGGCTGCATGACTCCATTCGCTTACCTGGGGTTGACCTGGTGGCTGCAAGGCCCCATTCACTTCCCTGGGGTTGAGCTGGTGGCTGCAAGGCCCCATGCAGTTGCCTGGGGTTGACCTGGTGGCTGCAAGGCCCTATTCGCTTGCCTGGGGTTGACCTGGTGGCTTCAAGAACCCGTTCTCTTGCCTGGGGTTCATCTGATGGCTGCAGGCCCCCATGGGCTTGCAGGGGTTTGACCTGGAAGCTGCAAGGCCGCATTGGCTTACCTGGTGTTGACATGGTGGCTGCAAGGCCTCATTCGCTTACGTGGGGTTGACCTGGTGTCTGCAAGGCCGCATTCGCTTGCCTGGGGTTGTCTTGTTGGCTGCAAGGCCCCATTTGCTTGCATTGGGTTGACCTGGTGTCTGCAATGCCCCGTAGGCTTGCCTGGGTTACACCTGGTGGCCGCAAGGAGCCATTCGCTTGCCTGGTGTTGACCTGGTCGATGCAAGGCCCCATTTGCTTGCATTGGGTTGAGCTGCTAGCTACAAGGCCCCATTCACTTCCCTGGGGTTGACGTGGGCTCCAAAAGTCTTCTTAGGCATGTCTGGGGTCGACCTGGTGGCTGCAGGACTCCATAGGCTTGCAGGGGGTTGGACTGGTGACTGCAAGGCCCCGTTCACTTGCCTGCTGTTGACCTGGTGGCTGCAAGGCCACATTCGCTTGCCTGGGGTTCACCTGGTGGCTGCAAGGCCCCATTAGCTTGCCTGGGGTTGACCTGGTGGCTACAAGGCCCCATTCGCTTGCCTGGGGTTGACCCAGTGGCTGCGAGGCCCCATTCGTTTGCCTGGGGTTGCCCTGGGAGGTGAAAGGCCCCATTCACTTACCTGTGTTTCACCTGGTGGATTCAAGGCCCCGTTCGCTTGCCTGGGGTTGACCTGGTGTCTGCAAGGCCCCTTTCGCTTGCATGGGTTTCACCTGGGCTCCAAAAGTCCCGCTGGGCATGCCTGGGCTTGACCTGGTGGTTGCAAGGCCCCATTCGCTTGACTGGGGTTCACCTCGTGGCTACAACACCCCATTCAGTTGCCTGGGGTTGACCTGGTGGCTGAAGGCCCCATTCGCTTTACCTGGGGTTTACCTGGTGTCTGCAAGGCCCCATTCATTTGGATTGGGTTGAGCTGGTGTCTGCAAGGCAACAGTCGTTTGCATTGGTTGACCTGGTGTCTGCAATGCTCCATAGGCTTGCCTGGGGTTGACCTGGTGGCTGCAAGGCCCCATTTCCTTGCCTGGGGTCGACGAGGTAGCTGCAAGGCCCCATTCAATTGCATTGGGTTGACCTGGTGGCTGCAAGGCCCCTGCACTTGCCTGGGGTTGACCTGGTGGCTGCAAGGCCCCTGCACTTGCCTGGGGTTGACTTGGTGGCTGCAAGGCCCCATTCACTTGCCTGGGGTTGATCTAGTGGCTGGAAGGCCCCATTCGCTTGCCTGGGGTTGCACTGGTGGGTGCAGGGCCCCATTCACTTATCTGTGGTTCACCTGGCGGCTCTAAGGCCCCGTTCGCTTGCCTGGGGTTGACGAGGTAGCTGCAAGGCCCCATTCACTTGCATTGGGTTGACCTGGTGGCTGCAAAGCCCCATTAGCTTGTCTGGGGTTGACCTGGTGGCTACAAGGTCCCATTCGCTTGCCTGGGGTTCACGTAGTGGCTGCAAGGCACCTTTCGCTTGCCTGGGGTTAACCTGGTGGCTGCAAGGCCCCATTCGCCTGGGGTTCACCTGGTGGCTGTAAAGGCCCCATTCAGTTGCCTGGGGTTGACCTGGTGGCTTCAATTTCCTATTCGCTTGCCTCGTGTTCACCTGGTGGCTGCAAGGTCCCATTCGCTTACCTGGGGTTGACCTGGTGTCTGCAAGGCCCCATTCACTTGCCTGGGGTTGACCTGGTGGCTGCAAGGCCACATTCGTTTCCCTGGGGTGGACCAGGTGGCTGTAAGGCCCTATTTTCTTGCATTGGGTTTATGTCGTGTCTGCAAGGAACTGTAGGCTTGGTTGGGGTTGACCTCATGTCTGCAAGGCCGCATTCGCTTGCGTGGGCTTGATCTGGTGGCTGCAACGCCCCATTCGCTTACCTGGGGTTGACCTGGTACATGCAAGGTCCCATTCGCTTAGCTGGGGTTCTCCTCGTGGCTCCAAGGCCCCATTCACTTGCCTACGGTTGCCCTGGTGGCTGCAAGGCCCCATTCAGTTGCCTGGGTTTGAGCTGGTGGCTGCAAGGCTCCATTCGTTTACCTGGGGTTGCCCTGGTGGCTGCAAGGCTGCGTTCGCTTACCTGGGGTTGACTTGGTGGCTCCAAGGCACCATTCTCTTGCCAGGGGTTGATCTGGTGCCAGCAAGGCCCCGTTCGCTTACCTGCGGTTGAACTGGTGGCTGGAAGGCCCCATTCACTTTACCTGGGGTTGCCTGGTGGCTACTGGGCACCGTAGCCTTGCAGGGGGTTGAACTGGTGGCTGCAAGGCCCCATTCGGTTACCTCGGGTTGACATGATGTCTGCAAGGCCCCATTCGCTTGCCTGGTGTTGACCTAGTGGCTGAAAGGCCCCATTCGCTTCCCTGGGGTTCCCCTGGTGGCTCCAAGGCCCCGTTCGCTTTCCTGGGGTTGACATGGTTACTAGAAGCCCCATCTGCTTGCCTGGGTTTCACCTGCGCTCCAAAAGTCCCCCCAGGCATGCCTGGGTTCGACATGGTGGCTGCAAGGCCACATTCGCTTGCCTGGGGTTGATCTGGTGGCTGCAAGGCCCCATTCGCTAGCACTGGGTTGACCTGGTGGCTGCAGGGTCCCCTTACTTGCGTTGGCTTGACCTGGTGGCTGCAAGGCCCCATTCACTTACCTGGGGTTGTCCTGGTGGCTGCAAGGCCCCATTCTCTTGCCTGCGGTTCACCTGATGGCTGCAGGGCCCCACACGCTTGCAGGGGGTTGACCTCGAAGCTGGAATACCCATTTGCTTGCATTGGGTTGTCGTCGTGTCTGCAAGGCGCCGTAGGCTTGCTTGGGTTTGACCTGGTGGCTACAAGGCCGGATACGCTTCCGTGGGCTTGGCCTGCTGGCTGCAGGGCCTCATTCACTTGCCTGGGGTTGACCTGGTGGCTGCAAGGCCCCATTCGCTTTCCTGGGGTTGAACTGGTGACTGCAAGGCCCCATTTGCTTGCATAAGGTTGACGTCAAGTCTGCAAGGCGCCGTAGGCTTGACTGGGGTTTGGCCTAGTGTATGCAAGGCCTCATTCTCTTGCGTGGGCTTGACCTGATGCCTGCAAGGCCCCATTCGCTTACCTGGGTTTGACCTGGTGGCTGCAAGGCCCTATTCGCTTACCTGGGGTTGAACTGGTCGATGCAAGGCCCCATTCGCTTGGCTGGGTTTCACCTGGTTGCTCCAAGGCCCCATTCGCTTGCCCGGGGTTGACCTGGTGCCTGCAAGGCCCCATTCGCTTACCTGCGGTTGACCTGGGGTCTGGAAGGCCCCATTCGCTTGCCTGGGGTTCAGCCGGTGGATGCAGGGACCCTTTTCCTTGCATTGGGTTGACACGGTGGCTACAGGTCCCCGTAGCCTTCCATATGGTTGACCTGGCGGCTGCAACGCCCAATTCGCTTGCATTGTGTTGACCTGTTGGCTGTAAGGCCCCATTCGCTTGCTTTGGGTTGACCTGGTGGCTGCAAGGCCCCATTCACCAGCCTGGGGTTGACCAGGTGGCTGCAAGGCCACATTAACTTTCCTGGGGTTGACCCGGTGGCTGCAGGGCGCCATAGGCTTGCAGGGGTTGACCTGGTGGGTGGAAGGCCCCATTCACTTGTATTACTTTGACCTAGTTTCTGAAAGGCCCCATTCCCTTTACTTGGGGTTGACCTGGTGGGTGCAAGGCCCCATTCACTTACCTGCGGTTCACCTGGCAGCTCTCAGGCCCCGTTCGCTTGCCTGGGGTTGACCTGGTGGCTGCAAGGCCCCATTCGCTTGCCTGGGGTTCAGATGGTGGCTGCAAGGCCCCATTCACTTGCTTGGGGTTGACCTGGCGGCTCCAAGGCCCCATTCACCTGCCTGGGGTTGACCTGGTGTCTTCAAGGCTCTGTAGGCTTGCCTGGGGTTGACCCGGTGGCTACAGGGCCCCATAGCCTTCCAGGGGGTTGATCTGGCGGCTGCAAAGCCCAATTAGCTTGCATTGTGTTGACCCAGTGGCTGTAAGGCCCCATTTGCTTGCATTGGGTTGAGCTGGTAGCTACAAGGCCCTATTCGCTTACCTGGGGTTGACCTGCTCGATGCAAGGCCCCATTCGCTTGCCTAGGTTTCACCTGGTCGCTGCAAGGCCCCATTCGCTTGCCCGGGGTTGACCTGGTGCCTGCAAGGTACCATTCGCTTACCTGCGGTTGACCTCGGGTCTGCAAGGCCCCATTCGCTTGCCCGGGGTTCAGCTGGTGGCTGCAGGGACACATTTGCTTGCATTGGGTTGACCTGGTGGCTGCAAGGCCCCATTCACTTACCTGGGGTTGACCAGTTGGCTACAGGGCCCCATAGCCTTCCATGGGGTTGACCTGGCGACTGCGATGCCCAATTCGCTTGCATTGTGTTGACCTGGTGGCTGTAAGCCCCATTTGCTTGCATTGGGTTGAGCTGGTAGCTACAAGGCCCTATTCGCTTACCTGGGGTTGCCCTGCTCGATGCAAGGCCCCATTCGCTTGCCTAGGTTTCACCTGGTCGCTGCAAGGCCCCATTCGCTTGCCCGGGGTTGACCTGGTGCCTGCAAGGTACCATTCGCTTACCTGCGGTTGACTTGGGGTCTGCAAGGCCCCATTCGCTTGCCTGAGGTTCAGCTGGTGGCTGCAGGGACACATTTGCTTGCATTTGGTTGACCTGGGGGCTGCAAGGCCCCATTCACATACCGGGGGTTGACCCGGTGGCTACAGGGCCCCATAGCCTTCCAGGGGGTTGACCTTGCGACTGCGATGCCCAATTCGCTTGCCTTGTGTTGACCTGGAGGCTGCAAGGCCGAATTCGCTTGCCTGGGGTTGCCCTGGTGGCTGCAAGACCCCATTCGCTTGCAATGGGTTGACCTGGTGTATGGAAGGCCCCATTCACTTACCTGGTGTTGACCTGGTGGCTACAAGGCCCCAGTAACCTACCTGGGTTAGACCCAGTGGCTGCAGAGCACCATAGCCTTGCAGGGGGTTGACCTGGTGGCTGCAAGGACCCATTTGCTTGCATTGGGTTGTTGTCGTGTCTGCAAGGCGCCGTAGGCTTGCTTGGGGTTGACCTGATGGCTGCAAGGCCGGATTCGCTTCCGTGGGCTTGGCCTGGTGGCTGCAAGGCCCCATTCACTTGCCTGGGGTTGACCTGGTGGCTGCAAGGCCCCATTCGCTTTCCTGGGGTTGACCTGGTATCTGCAAGGCCCCATTTGCTTGCATTAGGTTGATGTCATGTCTGCAAGGCGCCGTAGGCTTGACTGGGGTTGACCTAGTGTATGCAAGGCCTCATTCTCTTGCGTGGGCTTGACCTGATGCCTGCAAGGCCCCATTCGCTTACCTGGGTTTGACCTGGTGGCTGCAAGGCCCTATTCGCTTACCTGGGGTTGAACTGGTCGATGCAAGGCCCCATTCGCTTGGCTGGGTTTCACCTGGTTGCTCCAAGGCTCCATTCGCTTCCCTGGGGTTGACCTGGTGCCTGCAAGGCCCCATTCGCTTACCTGCGGTTGACCTGGGGTCTGTAAGGCCCCATTCGCTTGCCTGGGGTTCAGCTGGTGGATGCAGGGACCCATTTCCTTGCATTGGGTTGACACGGTGGCTACAGGGCCCCATAGCCTTCCATAGGGTTGACCTGGCGGCTGCAACGCCCAATTCGCTTGCATTGTGTTGACCTGGTGGCTGTAAGGCCCCATTCGCTTGCTTTGGGTTGACCTGGTGGCTGCAAGGCCCCATTCACCAGCCTAGGGTTGACCAGGTGGCTTCAAGGCCACATTAACTTACCTGGGGTTGACCCGGTGGCTGCAGGGCTCCATAGGCTTGAAGGGGTTGACCTGGTGGGTGCAAGGCCCCATTCACTTGTATTACTTTGACCTGGTTTCTGCAAGGCCCCATTCCCTTTACTTGGGGTTGACCTGGTGGGTGCAAGGCCCCATTCACTTACCTGCGGTTCACCTGGCAGCTCTAAGGCCCCGTTCGCTTTCCTGGGGTTGACCTGGTGGCTGCAAGGCCCCATTCACTTGCCTGGGGTTCAGATGGTGGCTGCAAGGCCCCATTCACTTGCTTGGGGTTGACCTGGCGGCTCCAAGGCCCCATTCACCTGCCTGGGGTTGACCTGCTGTCTTGAATGCTCTGTAGGCTTTCCTAGGGTTGACATGGTGCCTGCAAGGTCCCATTCGCTTACCTGCGGTTGACCTGGGGTCTGCAAGGCCCCATTTGCTTGCCTGGGGTTCAGCTGGTGGCTGCAGGGACACATTTGGTTTCATTGGGTTGACCTGGTGGCTGCAAGGCCCCATTCACTTACCTGGGGTGACCCGGTGGCTACAGGGCCCCATAGCCTTCCAGGGGGTTGACCTGGCGGCTGCAACGCCCAATTCGCTTGCATTGTCTTGACCCGGTGGGTGTAAGGCCCCATTCGCTTGCCTGAGGTTCGACCTGGTGGCTGCAAGGCCCCATTCGCTTGCCCCGGGTTGACCTGGTGGCTGCAAGGCCCCATTGGGGTCGCTTGCCTTTCACTTGGGTTGACCTGGTGGCTGCAAGGCCCCATTAGCTTGCCTTGGGTTGACTTGGTGGCTGTAAGGCCCCATTTGCTTGCATTAGGTTGACGTCATGTCTGCAAGGCGCCATAGGCTTGATTGGGGTTGACCTGTTGGATGCAAGGCCTCATTCGCTTGCGTGGGCTTGACCTGGTCGCTGCAAGGCCCTATTCGCTTACCTGGGGTTGACCTGGTCGATGCAAGGCCCCATTCGCTTACCTGGGGTTCAGCTGGTGGCTGCTGGGCCCCATAGCCTTCCAGCGGGTTGTCCTGGCGGCTGCAACGCCCAATTCGCTTGCATTGGGTTGACCTGGTGGCTGCAAGGCCCCATTCACTTTACCTGGGGTTGACCCGGTGGCTGCAGGGCCCCATAGACTTCCAGGGGGTTTACCTGGCGGCTGCAACGCCCAATTCGCTTGCATTGTGTTGACCTGGTGGCTGTAAGGCCCCATTAGCTTGCCTGAGGTCGACCTGGGGGCTGCAAGGCCCCATTCGCTTGCCTGGGGTTGACCTGGTGGCTGCAACGCCCAATTCGCTTGCCTTGGGTTGACCTGGAAGGCCGCAAGGCCCCATTCGCTTCATGGGTCCTGCTGGAAGGCCCCATTCACTTACCTGCCTGGGGCTTGCCCTGGTGGCTGCAAGGCCCCATTCGCTTTCTCTTGCAATGGGTTGCAGACCTGGTTGTCTGGAAGGCCCCATTCACTTACCTGGTGTTGACCTGGTGGCTACAAGGCCCGAGTAACCTACCTGGGTTAGACCGAGTGGATACAGAGCACCGTAGCCTTGCAGGGGGTTGACCTGGTGGCTGCAAGGACCCATTCGGGTACCTCGGGTTGACGCGGTGTCTGCAAGGCCCCATTCTCTTGCCTGCGGTTCACCTGATGGATGCAGGGCCCCAAACGCTTGCAAGGTGTTGACCTGGAAGGCTGCAAGGCCCCATTCGCCTACCTTGGGTTGAGCTGGTGTCTGCAATGCCCCGTAGGTTTGCCTGGGTTACACCTCGTGGCTGCAAGGACCCATTCGCTTGCCTGGGGTGACCTGTTAGATGCAAGGCCCCATTCATTTACCTGGGGTTGACCCGGTGGCTACAGGGCCCCATAGCCTTCCAGGGGGTTGGCCTGGCGGCTGCAATGCCCAATTCGCTTGCATTGTGTTGACCTGGTGGGTGTAAGGCCCCATTCGCTTGCTTTGGGTTGTCCTGGTGCCTGCAAGGCCCCATTCGCTTGCCTGGGGTTGACCTGTTGGCTGCAAGGCCCCATTCAGTTGCCTGGGGTTCACCTGGTGGCTTCAAGGCCCTATTCGCTTGCCGGGGGTTGACCTGGTGGCTGCAAGGCCCCATTCGCTTCCCTGGGTTTGACCTGGTGGCTGCAACGCCCAATTCACTTGCATTGTGTTCACCTGGTGGCTGTAAGGCCCCATTCGCTTGCTTTGGGTTGTCCTGGAGGCTGCAAGGCCCCATTCGCTTGCCTGGGGTTGATCTGGTGGCTGCAAGGGCCCTTTCAGTTGCCTGGGGTTGACCTGGTGGCTGAAAGGCCCTATTCGCTTGCCTGGGGTTGATCTGGTGGCTGCAAGGCCCCATTCCCTTGCCTGGGGTTGTCGTCATGTCTGCAAGGCACCATAGGATTGCTTGGGGTTGACCTGGTGGCTGCAAGGCCCCATTCACTTGCCTGGGGTTGACCTGCTGGCTGCAAGACCCATTCTCTTGCCAAGGGTAGCCCTGGTGGGTGCAAGGCACCATTCAATTACCTGTGGTTTCACCTTGCGGCTCTAAGGCCCTGTTCGCTTGCCTGTGGTTGACCTGGTGGCTGCAAGGCCCCATTCTCTTGCCTGGGGTTCACCTGGTGTCTCCCAGGCCCCATTCGCTTGCCTGGGTTTCACCTGAGCTCCAAAATTCCCCCTAGGCATGCCTGGGGTTGTCCTGGTGGCTGCAAGGCCCCATTTGCTTGCCTGGGGTTGACCTGGTGGCTACAAGGCCCCATTCAGTTGCCTGGGGTTGACCTGGTGGCTGCAAGGCCCTATTCACTTGCCTGGGGTTCACCTGGTGGCTGCAAGGACCCAATCACTTACCTGGGGTTCACCTGGTGGCTGGAAGGCCCCATTTGCTTGCCTGGGGTTGACTTAGTGTCTGCAAGTCCCCATTCGCTTCCAGGGGGTTGATCTGGTGGCTGCAAGCCCCCATTCACTTGCCTGGGGTTGATCTGGTGGCTGCAAGGCCCCATTCGCCTCCCTGGGTTACACCTGGTGGCTGCAAGGCGCCATTTGTTTGCATTGGGTTGTCGTCGTGTCTGCAAGGCGCCGTAGGCTTGCTTGGCATTGACCTGTTGGCTACAAGGCCGCATTCGCTTGCGTGGGCTTGGCCTGGTGGCTGCAAGACCCCATTCACTTGCCTGGGGTTGACCTGGTGGCTGCAAGGCCCCATTCGCTTTCCTGGGGTTGACCTGGTGACTGCAAGGCCCCATTTGCTTGCATGAGGTTGACGTCATGTCTCCAAGGCGCCGTAGGCTTGATTGGGGTTGACCTGGTGGATGCAAGGCCTCATTCGCTTGCGTGGGCTTGACCTAGTGGCTGCAAGGCCCCATTCGCTTACCCGGGAATGACCTGGTGGCTGCAAGGCCCTATTCGCTTACCTGGGGTTGACCTGGTCGATGCAAGGCCCCTTTTGCTTGGCTGGGTTTCACTTGGTTGCTCCAAGGCCCCATTCGCTTGCCCGGGGTTGACCTGGTGCCTGCAAGGCCCCGTTCGCTTACCTGCGGTTGAGCTGGGGTCCACAAGGCCCCATTCGCTTGCCTGGGGTTCAGCTGGTGGATGCAGGGACACGTTTGCTTGCATTGGGTTGACCTGGTGGCTGCAAGGCCCCATTCACTAACCTGGGGTTGATCCGGTGGCTACAGGGCCCCATAGCCTTCCAGAGGGTTGACCTGGCGGCTGCAAGGCCCAATTCACTTGCATTGTGTTGACCTGGTGGCTGTAAGGCCCCATTCGCTTGCCTGGGGTTGACCTGGTGGCTGAAAGGCCCCATTAACTTACCTGGGGTTGACCCGGTGGCTGCAGGGCGCCATAGGCTTGCAGGGGTTGACCTGGTGGGTGCAAGGCCCCATTCACTTGTATTACTTTGACCTGGTTTCTCCAAGGCCCCATTCCCTTTACTTGGGGTTGACCTGGTGGCTGCAAGGCCACATTCTCTTGCCTGTGGTTCACCTGATGGCTGCAGGGCCCCACAGGCTTGCCCGGGGTTGACCTGGAAGCTGCAAGGCCCCATTCGCCTGCCTGGTGTTGACCTGGTGGCTGCAAGGCCTCATTCGCTTACCTTGGGTTGAGCTGGTGTCTGCCAGGCCGCATTCGCTTGCATTGGGCTGACCTGGTGTCTGCAAGGCCGAATTCGCTTGACAGGGCTTGATGTGGTGGTTCCAAAGCCCCATTCACTTGCATTGGGTTGACCTTGTGGCTGCAAGGCCCCATTCAATTGCGTTGGGTTGACCTGGTGGCTGGAAGGCCCCATTAGCTTGCCTTGGGTTGACTTGGTGGCTGCAAGGCCCCATTCGCTTGTCTGGGGTTGACCTAGTGGCTGCTAGGCCCGATTCGCTTCCCTGGGGTTCCCCTGGTGGGTGCAAGGCCCCATTCACTTACCTGCGGGTCACATGGCGGCTCGAAGGCCCCGTTCGCTTGACCCGGGTTGACATGGTTACTGAAAGGCCCCATCCGCTTGCCTGGGTTTCACCTGCGCTCCAAAAGTCCCCCTAGGCATGCCTGGGGTCGACATGGTGGCTGCAAGGCCACATTCGCTTGCCTGGGGTTGACCTGGTGGCTGCAACTCCCCATTTGCTTGCATTAGGTTGACGTCATGTCTGCAAGGCGCCGTAGGCCTGATTGGGGTTGACCTGGTGGCTGCAAGTCCCCATTCACTTACCTGGGTTTGAACTGGCGGCTGCAAGGCCGTATTCGCTTACCTGGGGCTGACCTGGTCGATGCAAGGCCCCATTCGATTGGCTGGGTTTCACCTGGTTGCTCCCAGGCTCGATTCGCTTGCCCGGGGTTGACCTGGTGCCTGCAAGGTCCCATTCGCTTACCTGCGGTTGACCTGGTGACTGCAAGGCCCCATTTGCTTGCATTAGGTTGACGTCAGGTCTGCAGGGCACCGAAGGCTTGATTGGGGTTTACCTGGGGGATGCAAGGCCTCATTCGCTTGCGTGGGGTTGCCCTGGTGGCTGCAACGCCGAATTCGCTTGCATTGGGTTGACCTGGAGGCTGCAAGGCCGCATTCGCTTGCCTGGGGTTGCCCTGGTGCCTGCAAGGCGCCATTTGTTTGCATTGGGTTGTCGTCGTGTCTGCAAGGCGCCGTAGGCTTGCTTGGCATTGACCTGTTGGCTGCAAGGCCGAATTTGCTTGCGTGGGCTTGGCCTGGTGGCTGCAAGACCCCATTCACTTGCCTGGGGTTGACCTGTGGCTGCAAGGCCCCATTCGCTTTCCTGGGGTTGACCTGGTGACTGCATGGCCCCATTTGCTTGCATTAGGTTGACGTCAGGTCTGCAAGGCTCCCTAGGCTTGATTGGGGTTTACCTGGTGGATGCAAGGCCTCATTCGCTTGCGTGGGCTTTACCTGGTGGCTGCAAGGCCCCATTCGCTTACCTGGGATTGACCTGGTGGCTGCAAGACCCTATTCGCTTACCTGCGGTTGAGCTGGGGTCTGCAAGGCCCCATTCGCTTGCCTGGGGTTGACCTGGTGGCTGCAAGGCCCCATTTGCTTGCATTGGGTTGAGCTGGTAGCTACAAGGCCCCTTTCACTTCCCTGGGCTTGACGTGGGCTCCAAAAGTCCCCTTAGGCATGCCTCGGTTTGACCTGGTGGCGGCAGGGCCCCTTTCATTTGGATTGGGTTGATGCAAGGCAACATTCGTTTGCATTGGGTAGACCTGGTGTCTGCAAGGCTCCGTAGGCTTGGCTGGGGTTGACCTGGTGGCTTAAAGGCCCGATCTGCTTGCATTGGGTTGACCTGGTGGCTGCAAGGCCCAATTCGCTTGACAGGGGTTAGATGTGGTGGTTCCAAAGCCCCATTCAATTGCGTTGGGTTGACCTGGTGGCTCCAAGGCCCCATTCGCTTGCCTGGCGTTCCCCTGGTGGGTGCAAGGCCCCATTCACTTACCTGCGGTTCACCTGGCGGCTCCAAGGCCCCGTTCGCTTGCCCCGGGTTGACATGGTTACTGAAAGGCCCCATCATCTTGCCTGGGTTTCACCTGCGCTCCAAAAGTCCCCCTAGGCATGCCTGGGGTCGACATGGTGGCTGCAAGGCCACATTCGCTTGCCTGGGGTTGACCTGGTGGCTGCAACGCCCTATTTGCTTGCATTAGGTTGACGTCATGTCTGCAGGGCGCCGTAGGCTTGATTGGGGTTGACCTGGTGGATGCAAGGCCTCATTCGCTTGCGTGGGCTTGACCTGGTGGCTGCAAGGCCCCATTCGCTTACCTGGGTTTGAACTGGAGGCTGCAAGGCCCTATTCGCTTACCTGGGGTTGACCTGGTCGATGCAAGGCCCCATTCGATTGGCTGAGTTTCACCTGGTTGCTCCCAGGCCCGATTCGCTTTCCCGGGGTTGACCTGGTGCCTTCAAGGTCCCATTCGCTTACCTGCAGTTGACCTGGGGTCTGCAAGGCCCCATTCGCTTGCCTGGGGTTCAGCTGGTGGCTGCAGGGACACATTTGCTTGGATTGGGTTGACCTGGTGGCTGCAAGGCCCCATTCACTTAGCTGGGGTTGACCCGCTGGCTACAGGGCCCCATGGCCTCCAGGGGGTTGACCTGGCGGCTGCAATGCCCAATTCGCTTGCTTTGGGTGGCGCTGGTGGCTGCAACGCCCCATTTGCTTGCCTGGGGTTGACCTGGTGGCTGCAAGGCCCCATTCAGTTGCCTGGGGTTGACCTGGGGGCTGCAAGGCCCCATTCGCTTCCCTGGGTTTGACCTGGTGGCTGCAAGGCACCATTCGCTTGCCTGGGGTTGTCGTTGTGTCTGCAAGGCGCCGTAGGCTTCCTTGGGGTTGACCTGGTGGCTGCAAGTCCCCATTCACTTGCCTGCGGTTGACCTGGTGGCTGCAAGACCCATTCTCTTGCCGACGCTTGCCCTGGTGGGTGCAAGGCACCATTCAATTACCTGTGGTTTCACCTTGCGGCTCTAAGGCCCCTTTCGCTTGCCTTTGGTTGACCTGGTGGCTGCAAGGCCCCATTCTTTTGCTTGGGGTTCACCTGGTGTCTCCAAGGCCCCATTCTCTTGCCTGGGTTTCACCTGCGCTCTAAAACTCCCCCTAAGCATGCCTGGGGTTGTCCTGGTGGCTGCAAAGCCCATTTCGCTTGCATTGGGTTGACCTGGAGGCTGCAAGAGCGCATTCGCTTGTCTGGGGTTGCCCTGGTGGCTGCAAGGCCCCATTTGCTATCAATGGGTTGACCTGGTGTCTGGAAGGCCCCATTCACTTACCTGGTGTTGACCTGGTGGCTGCAAGGCCCTATTCGCTTCCCTGGGGTTCACCTGGTGGCTGCAAGGCCCCATTCACTTACCTGGGGTTGACCTGGTGGCTGCAAGGTCCCATTTACTTGGCCTGGGGTTGACTTAGTGTCTGCAAGGCCCCATTCGCTTCCAGGGGGTTGACCTGGTGGCTGCAAGACCTATTCGCTTGACAGGGGTTGACGTGTTGGCTGCAAGCCCCCATTCACTTGCCTGGGGTTGATCTGGTGGCTGCAAGGCCACATTCGCTTCCCTGGGTTTGACTTGTTGGCTGCAAGGCCGCATTCGCTTCCAGGGGGTTGACCTGGTGGCTGCAAGCCCCATTCGCTTGACGGGGGTTGACCTGGTGGCTGCAAGTCCCCATTCACTTACCTGGGGTTGATCTGGTGGCTGCAAGGCCCCATTCGCTTCCCTGGGTTTGACTTGGTGGCTGCAAGGTGCCATTTGCTTGCATTGGGTTGTCATCGTGTCTGCAAGGCGCCGCAGGCTGTTTGGGGTTGACCTGGTGGATGCAAGGCCTCATTCGCTTGCGTGGGCTTGACCTGGTGGCTGCAAGGCCCCATTCGCTTACCTGGGGTTGACATGGTCGATGCAAGGCCCCATTCGTTTGGCTGGGTTTCAGCTGGTTGCTCCAAGGCCCCATTCGCTTGTCCGGGGTTGACCTGGTGCCTGCAAGGTCCCATTCACTTACCTGCGGTTGAGCTGGGGTCTGCAAGGCCCCATTTGCTTGCCTGGGGTTCAGCTGGTGGCTGCAGGGACACATTTGCTTGCATTGGGTTGACCTGGTGGCTGCAAGGCCCCATTCACTTTACCTGGGGTTGACCCGGTGGCTACAGGGCCCCATAGCCTTCCAGGGGGTTGACCTGGTGGCTGCAAGGCCCAATTCACTTGCATTGTGTTGACCTGGTGGCTCTAAGGCCCCATTCGCTTGCTTTGGGTTGTCCTGGTGGCTGCAAGGCCCCATTCGCATGCCTGGGGCTGACCTGGTGGCTGCAAGGCCCCATTCAGTTGCCTGGGGTTGACCTGGTGGCTGCAAGGCCCTATTTGCTTGCCTGGGGTTGACCTGATGGCTGAAAGCCCCCATTCGCTTCCCTGGGTTTGACATGGTGGCTGCAAGGCCCCATTCGCTTGCCTGGGGTTGTCGTCGTGTCTGCAAGGCGCCGTAGGCTTGCTTGGGGTTGACCTGGTGGCTGCAAGGCCGCATTCACTTGCTTGGGCTTGACCTGGTGGCTGCAAGGCCCCATTCACTTGCCTCGGGTTGACCTGGTGGCTGCAAGACCCATTCTCTTGCCTAGGATTGCCCTGGTGGGTGCAAGGCACCATTCAATTACCTGTGGTTTCACCTTGCGGCTCTAAGGCCCCGTTCGCTTGCCTGTGGTTGACCTGGTGGCTGCAAGGCCCCATTCTCTTGCCTGGGGTTCACCTGGTGTCTCCAAAGCCCCATTCGCTTGCCTGGGTTTCACCTGCGCTCCAAAATTCCCCCTAGGCATGCCTGGGGTTGTCCTGGTGGACGCAAGGCCCCATTCTCTGCCCTGGGGTTGATCTGGTGGCTGCACCGCCCCATTCAGTTACCTGGGGTTGACCTGGTAGCTGCAAGGCCCTATTCGCTTTGCTGGGGTTCACCTGGTGGCTGCAAGGCCCCATTTGCTTGCCTGGGGTTGACTTAGTGTCTGCAAGGCCCCATTCACTTGCCTGGGGTTGACCTGGTGTCTGCAATGCCATGTAGGGTTACCTGGGTTACAACTGGTGGCTGCAAGGACCCATTCTCTTGCTGGAGTTGTGCTGGTGGATGCAAGGCCCCATTTGCTTGCATTGGGATGAGCTGGTGGTTACAAGTCTCCATTCACTTCCTGGGGTTGACCTGGTGCCTGTAAGGCCTTATTCACTTTTCTGGGGTTGACCTGGTGTCTGCAAGGCCCCATTCATTTGCATTGAGTTGACCTGGTGTGTGCAACTCAACATTCGTTTGCATTGGGTTGACCTGTTGTCTGCAAGGCTCTGTAGGCTTGCCTGGGGTTGAGCTGGTGTCTGCAAGGCCCCGTAGGCTTGCCTGGGGTTGACCTGGTGGCTGCAAGGCCCAATTCACTTGCATTGGGTTGACCTGGTGGCTGCAAGGCCGCATTCACTTGCCTGGGGTAGACCTGGTGGCTTCAAGGCCCCCTTCAATTGCGGTGGGTTGACCTAGTGGCTGCAAGTTCCCATTCGCTTGCCTGGGGTTGCCCTGGTGGCTGCAAGGCCCCATTCACTTGCCTGGGGATGACCTGGTGGCTGCAAGCCCCATTCGCTTGCCTGGGGTTGACCTGGTTGCTGGAACGCCCAATAAACTTGCATTGGGTTGACCTGGTGGTTGCAAGGCCCCATTCACTTGCCTGGGGTTTTCCTGGTGGATTCAAGGCCCCATTCGCTTGCTTTGGTTTGACCTTGTGGCTGCAAGGCCCCACGCATCTGCCTCGGGTTGACCAGGTGGCTGGAAGGCCCCATGAGCTTGCATCGGGTTGAGCTGGTGGTTACAAGTACCCATTCACTTCCCTGGGGTTGACCTGGTGGCGGTAAGGCCACATTCACTTTCCTGGGGTTCACCTGATGTCTGCAAGGCCCCTGCATTTGCATAAGGTTGACCTGGTGTCTGCAAGCCTCCGTAGGCTTGACTGGGGTTGACCTGGTGTCTGCAAGGCCCCATTCGCTTGCCTGGGTTACACCTGGTGGCTGTAAGGCCCCATTCACTTGCCTGGGGTTGACCTGGTGGATGCCAGGCGCCATTCTCTTGCTTGGGGATGACCTGGTGGCTGGAACGCCCCATTCGCTTGCATTGGGTTGACCTGGTGTCTGCAAGTCCCCGTAAGCTTGCCTGGGTTACACCTGATGGCTGCAAGGCGCCATTCTCTTGCCTGGGGATGACCTGGTGGCGGGAACGCCCAATTCGCTTGCATTCGCTTGACCTGGGGGCTCCAAGGCCCCATTCTCTTGCTTTGGCTTGACCTGGTGGCTTCAAGGCCCCCTTCACTTGCGTTGGGTTGACCTAGTGGCTGCAAGGCCTCATTCGCTTACCTTGGGTTGAGCTGGTGTCTTCCAGGCCGCATTCACTTGCATTGGGTTGACCTGGTGTCTGCAATGCCCCGTAGGCTTGCCTGGGTTACACCTGGTGGCTGCAAGGACCCATTCGCTTGCCTGGGGTTGACCTGGTGGCTGCAAGGCCCCATTTGCTTGCATTGGGTTGAGCTGGTAGCTACAAGGCCCCATTCACTTCCCTGGGGTTGACGTGGGCTCCAAAAGTCCCCTTAGGCATGCCTGGGGTTGACCTGGTGGCTGCAGGGCCCCTTTGATTTGGATTGGGTTGACCTGGTGATGCAAGGCAACATTCGTTTGCATTGGGTAGACCTGGTGTCTGCAAGGCTCCGTAGGCTTGCCTGGGGTTGACCTGGTGGCTGCAAGGCCCGATCTCCTTGCATTGGGTTGACCTGGTGGCTGCAAGGCCCAATTCGCTTGACAGGGCTTGATGTGGTGGTTCCAAAGCCCCATTCACTTGCATTGGGTTGACCTTGTGGCTGCAAGGCCCCATTCAATTGCGTTGGGTTGACCTGGTGGCTGCAAGGCCCCAGAAGCTTGCCTTTGGTAGACTTGGTGGCTGCTAGGCCCCATTCGCTTGCCTGGGGTTAACCTCGTGGCTGCAAGGCCCCATTCGCTTGCCTGGCGTTCCCCTGGTGGGTGTAAGGCCCCATTCACTTACCTGCGGTTCACCTGGCGGCTCCAAGGCGCCGTTCACTTGCCCCGGGTTGGCATGGTTACTTAAAGGCCCCATCCGCTTGCCTGGGTTTCACCTGGGCTCCAAAAGTCCCCGTAGGCATGCCTGGGGTCGACATGGTGGCTGCAAGGCCACATTCGCTTGCCTGGGGTTGACCTGGTGGCTGGAACGCCCCATTTGCTTGCATTATGTTGACGTCATGTCTGCAAGGCGCCGTAGGCTTGATTGGGGTTGACCTGGTGGATGCAAGGCCACATTCGCTTGCCTGGGGTTGACCTGGCGGCTGCAACGCCCAATTCGCTTGCATTGTGTTGACCTGGTGGCTGCAAGGCCCCATTCGCTTTCTTTGGGTTGCCCTGGTGGCTGCAACGCCCCATTTGCTTGCCTGGGGTTGACCTGGTGGCTACAAGGCCCCATTCAGTTTCCTGGGGTTGTGGTGGCTGCAAGGCCTGCTTCGCTGGGTTTGACCTGGTGGCTGCAAGGCCCCATTCGCTTGCCTGGGGTTGTCGTCATGTCTGCAAGGCGCCGTAGGCTTCCTTGGGGTTGACCTGGTGGCTGCAAGTCCCCATTCACTTGCCTGCGGTTGACCTGGTGGCTGCAAGACCCATTCTCTTGCCCAGGCTTGCCCTGGTGGGTGCAAGGCACCATTCAATTACCTGTGGTTTCACCTTCCGGCTCTAAGGCCCCTTTCGCTTGCCTGTGGTTGACTTGGTGGCTGCAAGGCCCCATTCTCTTGTTTCACCTGGTGTCTCCAAGGCCCCATTCTCTTGCCTGGGTTTCACCTGCACTCCAAAACTCCCCCTAAGCATGCCTGGGGTTGTTCTGGTGGCTGCAAGGCCCCTTTCGCTTGCCTGAGGTCGACCTGGTGGCTCCAAGGCCTCATTCGCTTGCCAGGGGTTGGCCTGGTGGCTGCAAGGCCCCATTCACTATGAATGGGTTGACCTGGTGTCTGGATTGCCCCATTCACTTACCTGGTGTTGACCTGGTGGCTGCAAGGCCCTACTCGCTTCCCTGGGGTTCACCTGGTGGCTGCAAGGCTCCATTCACTTACCTGGGGTTGACCTGGTGGCTGCAAGGCCCCATTTACTTGGCCTGGGGTTGACTTAGTGTCTGCAAGGCCCCATTCGCTTCCAGGGGGTTGACCTGGTGGCTGCAAGCCCCGTTCGCTTGACAGGGGTTGACGTGGTGGCTGCAAGTCCCCATTCACTTGCCTGGGGTTGATCTGGTGGCTGGAAGGTCCCATTCGCTTCCCTGGGTTTGACTTGTTGGCTGCAAGGCCGCATTCGCTTCCAGGGGGTTGACCTGGTGGCTGCAAGCCCCATTCGCTTGACGGGGGTTGACCTGGTGGTTGCAAGTCCCCATTCACTTGCCTGGGGTTGATCTGGTGGCTGCACCGCCCCATTCAGTTGCCTGGGGTTGACCTGGTGGCTGCAAGGCCCTTTTCGCTTCCCTAGGGTTCACCTGGTGGCTGCAAGGCCCCATTTGCTTGCATTGGGTTGAGCTGGTGGTTACAAGTCCCCATTCACTTCCCTGGGGTTGACCTGGTGCCTGTAAGGCCTTATTCACTTTCCTGGGGTTGACCTGGTGGCTCCCAGGCCCTTTTCCCTTTACCTGGGGTTGACCTGTTGTCTGCAAGGCCCCATTCATTTGCATTGAGTTGAGCTGGTGTGTGCAACTCAACATTCGTTTGCATTGGGTTGACCTGTTGTCTGCAAGGCTCTGTAGGCTTGCCTGGGGTTGAGCTGGTGTCTGCAAGGCGCCTTAGGCTTGCTTGGGGTAGACCTGGTGGCTGCAAGGCTGCATTCACTTGCTTGGGCTTGACCTGGTGGCTGCAAGGCCCCATTCACTTGCATTGGGTTGACCTGGTGTCTGCAAGTCCCCGTAAGCTTGCCTGGGTTACACCTGGTGGCTGTAAGGCCCCATTCACTTGCCTGGGGTTGACCTGGTGGCTGCAAGGCGCCATTCTCTTGCCTGGGGATGACCTGGTGGCTGGAACGCCCAATTCGCTTGCATTCGCTTGACCTGGGGGCTCCAAGGCGCCATTCTCTTGCTTTGGCTTGACCTGGTGGCTTCAAGGCCCCCTTCACTTGCGTTGGGTTGACCTAGTGGCTGCAAGGCCTCATTCGCTTACCTTGGGTTGAGCTGGTGTCTTCCAGGCCGCATTCACTTGCATTGGGTTGACCTGGTGTCTGCAATGCCCCGTAGGCTTGCCTGGGTTACACCTGGTGGCTGCAAGGACCCATTCGCTTGCCTGGGGTTGACCTGGTGGCTGCAAGGCCCCATTTGCTTGCATTGGGTTGAACTGGTAGCTACAAGACCCCGTTCACTTCCCTGGGGTTGACGTGGGCTCCAAAAGTCCCCTTAGGCATGCCTTTGGTTGACCTGGTGGCTGCAGGGCCCCTTTGATTTGGATTGGGTTGACCTGGTGATGCAAGGCAACATTCGTTTGCATTGGGTAGACCTGGTGTCTGCAAGGCTCCGTAGGCTTGCCTGGGGTTGACCTGGTGTCTGCAAGGCCCGATCTGCTTGCATTGGGTTGACCTGGTGGTTGCAAGGCCCAATTCGCTTGACAGGGCTTGATGTGGTGGTTCCAAAGCCCCATTCACTTGCATTGGGTTGACCTTGTGGCTGCAAGGCCCCATTCAATTGCGTTGGGTTGACCTGGTGGCTGCAAGGCCCCATTAGCTTGCCTTGGGTAGACTTGGGGGCTGCAAGGCCCCATTCGCTTGCCTGGGGTTAACCTCGTGGCTGCAAGGCCCCATTCGCTTGCCTGGCGTTCCCCTGGTGGGTGTAAGGCCCCATTCACTTACCTGCGGTTCACCTGGCGGCTCCAAGGCCCCGTTCGCTTGCCCCGGGTTGGCATGGTTACTGAAAGGCCCCATCCGCTTGCCTGGGTTTCACCTGGGCTCCAAAAGTCCCCCTAGGCATGCCTGGGGTCGACATGGTAGCTGCAAGGCCACATTCGCTTGCCTGGGGTTGACCTGGTGGCTGCAACGCCCCATTTGCTTGCATTAGGTTGACGTCATGTCTGCAAGGCACAGTAGGCTTGATTGGGGTTGACCTGGTGGATGCAAGGCCTCATTCGCTTGCGTGGGCTTGACCTGGTGGCTGCAAGGCCCCATTCGCTTCGCTGGGTTTGAACTGGAGGCTGCAAGGCCCTATTCGCTTACCTGGGGTTGACCTGGTGCCTTCAAGGTCCCATTCGCTTACCTGCAGTTGACCTGGGGTCTGCAAGGCCCCATTCGCTTGCCTGGGGTTCAGCTGGTGGCTGCAGGGACACATTTGCTTGGATTGGGTTGACCTGGTGGCTGCAAGGCCCCATTCACTTAGCTGGGGTTTACCCGCTGGCTACAGGGCCCCATGGCCTTCCAGGGGGTTGACCTGGCAGCTGCAACGCCCAATTCGCTTGCATTGTGTTGACCTGGTGGCTGCAAGGCCCCATTCAGTTGCCTGGGGTTGATCTGGTGGCTGCAAGGCCCCATTCGCTTCCCTGGGGTTGACCTGGTGGCTGCAAGGCCCCATTCGCTTGCCTGGGGTTGTCGTCATGTCTGCAAGGTGCCGTAGGCTTCCTTGGGGTTGACCTGGTGGCTGCAAGTCCCCATTCACTTCCCTGGGGTTGACCTGATGGCTGCAAGACCCATTCTCTTGCCCAGGCTTGCCCTGGTGGGTGCAAGGCACCATTCAATTACCTGTGGTTTCACCTTCCGGCTCTAAGGCCCCTTTCGCTTGCTTGTGGTTGACCTGGTGGCTTCAAGACCCATTCTCTTGCCCAGGCTTGCCCTGGTGGGTGCAAGGCACCATTCTATTACCTGTGGTTTCACCTTCCGGCTCTAAGGCCCCTTTCGCTTGCCTGTGGTTGACCTGGTGGCTGCAAGGCCCCATTCTCTTGCTTGGGGTTCACCTGGTGTCTCTAAGGCCCCATTCTCTTGCCTGGGTTTCACCTGCGCTCCAAAACTCCCCCTAAGCATGCCTGGGGTTGTCCTGGTGGCTGCAAGGCCCCTTTCGCTTGCCTGAGGTCGACCTGGTGGCTCCAAGGCCTCATTCGCTTGCCTGGGGTTGACCTGGTGGCTGCAACGCCCAATTCGCTTGCATTGGGTTGACCTTGAGGCTGGAAGGCCGCATTCGCTTGCCTTCGGTTGCCCTGGTGGCTGGAAGGCCCCATTCGATATCAATGGGTTGACCTGGTGTCTGGATTGCCCCATTCACTTACCTGGTGTTGACCTGGTGGCTGCAAGTCCCTATTCGCTTCCCTGGGGTTCACCTGGTGGCTGCAAGGCCCCATTCACTTACCTGGGGTTGAACTGGTGGCTGCAAGGCCCCATTTACTTGGCCTGGGGTTGACTTAGTGTCTGCAAGGCCCCATTCGCTTCCAGGGGGTTGACCTGGTGGCTGCAAGCCCCATTCGCTTGACAGGGGTTGACCTGGTGGCTGCAAGTCCCCATTCACTTGCCTGGGGTTGATCTGGTGGCTGCAAGGCCCCATTCTCTTCCCTGGGTTTGACTTGGTGGCTGCAAGGCCGCATTCGCTTCCAGGGGGTTGACCTGGTGGCTGCAAGCCCCATTCGCTTGACGGGGGTTGACCTGGTGGCTGCAAGTCCCCATTCACTTGCCTGGGGTTGATCTGGTGGCTGCAAGGCCCCATTCGCTTGCGTGGGCTTGACCGGTTTGCTGCAAGGCCCCATTCGCTTACCTGGGTTTGAACTGGAGGCTGCAAGGCCCTATTCGCTTACCTGGGGTTGACCTGGTCGATGCAAGGCCCCATTCGATTGGCTGGGTTTCACCTGGTTGCTCCCAGGCCCGATTCGCTTGTCCGGGGTTGACCTGGTGCCTTCAAGGTCCCATTCGCTTACCTGCAGTTGACCTGGGGTCTGCAACGCCCCATTCGCTTGCCTGGGGTTCAGCTGGTGACTGCAGGGACACATTTGCTTGGATTGGGTTGAGCTGGTGCGTGCAAGGCCCCATTTGCTTGCCTGGGGTTGACCTGGTGGCTGCAAGGCCCCATTCAGTTGCCTGGGGTTGACCTGGTGGCTGCAAGGCGCCATTCTCTTGCTTGGGGATGACCTGGTGGCTGGAACGCCCCATTCGCTTGCATTGGGTTGACCTGGTTGCTGCAAGTCCCCGTAAGCTTGCCTGGGTTACACCTGGTGGCTGAAAGGCCCCATTCACTTACCTGGGGTTGACCCGGTGGCTGCAAGGCCTTATTCGCTTGCCTGCAGTTGACCTGGTGGCTGCACCGCCCCATTCAGTGGCCTTGGGTTGACCTGGTGGCTGCAAGGCCCTATTCGTTTCCCTGGGGTTCACCTGGTGGCTGCAAGGCCCCATTCACTTACCTGGGGTTGACCTGGTGGCTGCAAGGCCCCATCTACTTGCCTGGGGTTGACTTAGTGTCTGCAAGGCCCCATTCGCTTCCAGGGGGTTGACCTGGTGGCTGCAAGTCCCCATTCACTTGCCTGGGGTTGACCTGGTGACTGCAAGGCCCCATTTGCTTGCATTAGGTTGACGTCATGTCTGCAAGGCGCCGTAGGCTTGATTGGGGTTCACCTGGTGGATGCAAGGCCTCATTCGCTTGTGTGGGCTTGACCTGGTCGATGCATGCAAGGCCCCATTCGCTTGGCTGGGTTTCACCTGGTTGGTCCAAGGCCCCATTCGCTTGCCCGGGGTTGACCTGGTCCCTGCAAGGTCCCATTCGCTTACCTGCGGTTCACCTGGGGTCTGCAAGGCCCCATTTGCTTGCCTGGGGTTCAGCTGGTGCTGCAGGGACACACTTGCTTGCATTGGGTTGACCTGGTGGCTGCAAGGCCCCATTCACTTTACCTGGGGTTGACCCGGTGGCTACAGGGCCCCATAGCCTTCCAGAGGGTTGACCTGGTGGCTGCAACGCCCAAGTCACTTACATTGTGTTGACCTGGTGGCTGTAAGGCCCCATTCACTTGCCTGGGGTTGACCTGGTGGCTGCAAGACCCATTCTCTTGCCTAGGGTTGCCCTGGTTGGTGCAAGGCACCATTCACTTACCTGTGATTTCACCTTGCGGCTCTAAGGCCCCGTTCGCTTGCCTGTGGTTGACCTGGTGGCTGCAAGGCCCCATTCTCTTGCCTGGGGTTGACCTGGTGGCTGCAAGGCCCCATTTGCTTGCATTGGGTTGAACTGGTAGCTACAAGACCCCGTTCACTTCCCTGGGGTTGACGTGGGCTCCAAAAGTCCCCTTAGGCATGCCTTTGGTTGACCTGGTGGCTGCAGGGCCCCTTTGATTTGGATTGGGTTGACCTGGTGATGCAAGGCAACATTCGTTTGCATTGGGTAGACCTGGTGTCTGCAAGGCTCCGTAGGCTTGCCTGGGGTTGACCTGGTGTCTGCAAGGCCCGATCTGCTTGCATTGGGTTGACCTGGTGGTTGCAAGGCCCAATTCGCTTGACAGGGCTTGATTCACTTGTGGTGGTTCTGCAAAGCCCCATTCACTTGCATTGGGTTGACCTGGTGGCTGCAAGGCCCCATTAGGCCCCAAGGCCCCATTCAATTGCGTTGGGTTGACCTTGCCTGGCGTTCCCCTGGTGGGTGTAAGGCCCCATTCACTTACCTGCGGTTCACCTGGCGGCTCCAAGGCCCCGTTCGCTTGCCCCGGGTTGGCATGGTTACTGAAAGGCCCCATCCGCTTGCCTGGGTTTCACCTGGGCTCCAAAAGTCCCCCTAGGCATGCCTGGGGTCGACATGGTAGCTGCAAGGCCACATTCGCTTGCCTGGGGTTGACCTGGTGGCTGCAACGCCCCATTTGCTTGCATTAGGTTGACGTCATGTCTGCAAGGCACAGTAGGCTTGATTGGGGTTGACCTGGTGGATGCAAGGCCTCATTCGCTTGCGTGGGCTTGACCTGGTGGCTGCAAGGCCCCATTCGCTTCGCTGGGTTTGAACTGGAGGCTGCAAGGCCCTATTCGCTTACCTGGGGTTGACCTGGTGCCTTCAAGGTCCCATTCGCTTACCTGCAGTTGACCTGGGGTCTGCAAGGCCCCATTCGCTTGCCTGGGGTTCAGCTGGTGGCTGCAGGGACACATTTGCTTGGATTGGGTTGACCTGGTGGCTGCAAGGCCCCATTCACTTAGCTGGGGTTTACCCGCTGGCTACGGGGCCCCATGGCCTTCCAGGGGGTTGACCTGGCAGCTGCAACGCCCAATTCGCTTGCATTGTGTTGACCTGGTGGCTGCAAGGCCCCATTCAGCTTGCCTGGGGTTGACCTGGTGGCTGCAAGGCCCCATTCGCTTCCTGGGGTTGACCTGGTGGCTGCAAGGCCCCATTCAGCTTGCCTGGGGTTGACCTGGTGGCTGCAAGGCCCCATAGGCTTCCCTGGGGTTGACCTGGTGGCTGCAAGGCCCCTTTCACTTGCCTGGGGTTGACCTGGTGGCTGCAAGACCCATTCTCTTGCCCAGGCTTGCCCTGGTGGGTGCAAGGCACCATTCTATTACCTGTGGTTTCACCTTCCGGCTCTAAGGCCCCTTTCGCTTGCCTGTGGTTGACCTGGTGGCTGCAAGGCCCCATTCTCTTGCTTGGGGTTCACCTGGTGTCTCCAAGGCCCCATTCGCTTGCCTGGGGTTGACCTGGTGGCTGCAACGCCCAATTCGCTTGCATAGGGTTGACCTGGAGGATGCAAGGCCTCATTCGCTTGCCTTCTGTTGCCCTGGTGGCTGCAAGGCCCCATTCGCCATCAATGGGTTGACCTGGTGTCTGGATTGCCCCATTCACTTACCTGGTGTTGACCTGGTGGCTGCAAGGCCCTATTCGCTTCCCTGGGGTTCACCTGGTGGCTGCAAGGCCCCATTCACTTACCTGGGGTTGACCTGGTGGCTGCAAGGCCCCATTTACTTGGCCTGGGCTTGACTTAGTGTCTGCAAGGCCCCATTCGCTTCCAGGGGTTTGACCTGGTGGCTGCAAGCCCCATTCGCTTGACAGGGGTTGACCTGGTGGCTGCAAGTCCCCATTCACTTGCCTGGGGTTGATCTGGGCTGCAAGGCCCCATTCGCTTCCCTGGGTTTGACTTGGTGGCTGCAAGGCCGCATTCGCTTCCAGGGGGTTGACCTGGTGGCTGCAAGCCCCATTCGCTTGACGGGGGTTGACCTGGTGGCTGCAAGGTGCCATTCACTTGCATTGGGTTGTCGTGGTGGCTGCAAGGCCCCGTTCGCTTGATTGGGGTTGACCTGGTGGCTGCAAGGCCCCATTCGCTTGCGTGGGCTTGGCCTGGTGGCTGCAAGGCCCCATTCACTTGCCCTGGGGTTGACCTGGTGGCTGCAAGGCCCCATTCGCTTGCAGGGGTTGACCTGGTGACTGCAAGGCCCCATTCTGCTTGCATTAGGGTTGACGTCATGGTGGCTGCAAGGCCCCATTCGCTTGACTGGGGTTGACCTGGTGGCTGCAAGGCCTCATTCGCTTGCCTGGGCTTGACCTGGTGGCTGCAAGGCCCCATTCGCTTGCCTTGGGTTGTCCTGGTGGCTGCAAGGCCCCATTCTCTTGCCTGGGTTACACCTGGTGGCTGGAAGGCCCCATTCGCTTGCCTGGGGTTGACCTGGTGGCTGCAAGGCCCCATTTGCTTGCATTGGGTTGAGCTGGTAGCTACAAGGCCCCATTCACTTCCCTGGGGTTGACGTGGGCTCCAAAAGTCCCCTTAAGCATGCCTGGGGTTGACCTGGTGGCTGCAGGGCCCCTTTGATTTGGATTGTGTTGACCTGGTGATGCAAGGCAACATTCGTTTGCATTGGGTAGACCTGGTGTCTGCAAGGCTCCGTAGGCTTGCCTGGGGTTGACCTGGTGGCTGCAAGGCCCGATCCTTGCATTGGGTTGACCTGGTGGCTGCAAGGCCCAATTCGCTTGACAGGGCTTGATGTGGTGGTTCCAAAGCCCCATTCACTTGCATTGGGTTGACCTGGTGGCTGCAAGCCCCATTCGCTTGCGTTGGGTTGACCTGCTGGCTGCAAGGCCCTATTAGCTTGCCTTGGGTTGACCTGGTGGCTGCAAGGCCCCATTCGCTTTCAATGGGTTGACCTGGTGGCTGCAAGGCCCATTGCCTTTACAGGGGTTGACCCGGTGGTTGCATTCACTTGCATTGGGTTGACCTGGTGGCTGCAAGGCCCCATTCGCTTCCCTGGGGTTGACCTGGTGGCTGCAAGGCCCCATTCACTTGCATTAGGTTGACCTGTCTGCAAGGCGCCGTAGGCTTGATTGGGGTTGACCTGGTGGCTGCAAGGCCTCATTTGCTTGCGTGGGCTTGACCTGGTTGCTCAAGGCCCCATTCGCTTGCCCGGGGTTGACCTGGTGCCTGCAAGGTCCCATTCGCTTACCTGCGGTTGACCTGGGGTCTGCAAGGCCCCATTCGCTTGCCTGGGGTTCAGCTGGTGGCTGCAGGGACACATTTGCTTTCTTTGGGTTGACCTGGTGGCTGCAAGGCCCCATTCACTTACCTGGGGTTGACCCGCTGGGTACAGGGCCCCATAGCCTTCCAGGGGGTTGACCTGGCGGCTGCAACACCCAATTCGCTTGCATTGTGTTGACCTGGTGGCTGTAAGGCCCCATTCGCTTGCTTTTGGTTGTCCTGGTGGCTGCAAGCCCCCATTCGCTTGAATGGGGTTGACCTGGTGGCTGCAAGGCCCCATTCAGTTGCCTGGGGTTGACCTGGTGGCTGCAGGGCCCCTTTCATTTGGATTGGGTTGACCTGGTGATGCAAGGCAACATTCTTTTGCATTGGGTAGACCTGGTGTCTGCAAGGCTCAGTAGGCTTGCCTGGGGTTGACCTGGTGGCTGCAAGGCCTGATCCGCTTGCATTGGGTTGACCTGGTGGCTGCAAGGCCCAATTCGCTTGACAGGGCTTGCTTGGTTCCAAAGGCATTGGGTTGACCTGGTGCCTGCAAGGCCCCATTCAATTGCGTTGGGTTGACCTGGTGGCTGCAAGGCCCCATTAGCTTGCCTTGGGTTGACTTGGTGGCTGCAAGGCCCCATTCGCTTGCCTGGGGTTGACCTCGTGGCTGCAAGGCCCCATTCGCTTGCCTGGGGTTCCCATGGTGGGTGCAAGGCCCCATTCACTTACCTGCGGTTCACCTGGCGGCTCCAAGGCCCCGTTCACTTGCCCGGGGTTGACATACTTACTGCAAGGCCCCATCCGCTTGCCTGGGTTTCACCTGCGCTCCAAAAGTCCCCCTAGGCATGCCTGGGGTCGACATGGTGGCTGCAAGGCCACATTCGCTTGCCTGGGGTTGACCTGGTGGCTGCAACGCCCCATTTGCTTGCATTAGGTTGACATCATGTCTGCAAGGCGCCGTAGGCTTGATTGGGGTTGACCTGGTGTATGCAAGGCCTCATTCGCTTGCGTGGGCTTGACCTGGTGGCTGCAAGGCCCCATTCGCTTACCTGGTTTTGACCTGGAGGCTGCAAGGCCCTATTCTCTTACCTGGTGTTGACCTGGTGCCTGGAAGGTCCCATTCGCTTACCTGCGGTTGACCTGGGGTCTGCAAGGCCCCATTCGCTTGCCTGGGGTTCAGCTGGTGGCTGCAGGGACACATTTGCTTGGATTGGGTTGACCTGGTGGCTGCAAGGCCCCATTCACTTACCTGGGGTTGACGCTGTGGCTACAGGGCCCCATAGCCTTCCATGGGTTTGACCTGGCGGCTGCAACGCCCAATTCGCTTGCATTGTGTTGACCTGGTGGCTGCAAGGCCCCATTCACTTGCCTGGGGTTGACCTGGTGGCTGCAAGGCCCCATTCAGTTGCCTGGGGTTGACCCGGAGGCTGGAAGGCCCCATTCGCTTGCCTGGGGTTGTCGTCGTGTCTGCAAGGCGCCTTAGGCTTGGTTGGGGTTGACCTGGTGGCTGCAAGGCCCCATTCACTTGCCTGGGGTTGACCTGGTGGCTGCAAGACCCCATTCTCTTGCCTAGGGTTGCCCTGGTGGGTGCAAGGCACCATTCAATTACCTGTAGTTTCACCTTGCGGCTCTAAGGCCCCGTTCGCTTTCCTGTGGTTGACCATTGTGGCTGCAAGGCCCCATTCTCTTGCCTGGGGTTCACCTGGTGTCTCCAAGGCCCCATTCTCTTGCCTGGGTTTCACCTGCGCTCCAAAATTCCCCCTAGGCATGCCTGGGGTTGTCCTGGTGGCTGCAAGGCCCCATTTGCTTGCCTGGGGTTGACCTGGTGGCTGCAAGGCCGTATTCGCTTGCCTGCGGTTGACCTGGTGGCTACACCGCCCCATTCAGTGGCCTTGGGTTGACCTGGTGGCTGTAAGGCGCTATTTGCTTTCCTGGGGTTCACCTGGTGGCTGCAAGGCCCCATTCACTTACCTGGGGTTGACCTGGTGGCTGAAAGGCCCCATTTACTTGCCTGGGGTTGACTTAGTGTCTGCAAGGCCCCATTCGCTTGATGGGGGTTGACCTGGTGGCTGCAAGTCCCCATTAACTTCCCTGGGGTTGATCTGGTGGCTGCAAGGCCCAATTCGCTTCCCTGGGTTTGACTTAGTGGCTGCAAGGTGCCATTTGCTTAAATTGGGTTGTCGTCGTGTCTGCAAGGCGCCGTAGGCTTGCTTGGGGTTGACCTGGTGGCTGCAAGGCCGCATTCGCTTCCCCGGGGTTGACCTCGTGGCTGCAAGGCCACATTCGCTTTACTGGGGTTGACCTGGTGACTGCAAGGCCCCATTTTCTTGCATTAGGTTGACGTCATGTCTGCAAGGCGCCGTAGGCTTGATTGGGGTTCACCTGGTGGATGCAAGGCCTCATTCGCTTGTGTGGGCTTGACCTGGTCGATGCAAGGCCCCTTTCGCTTGGCTAGGTTTCACCTGGTTGGTCGAAGGCCCCATTCGCTTGCCCGGGGTTCAGCTGGTGGCTGCAGGTTCACATTTGCTTGCATTGGGTTGACCTGGTGGCTGCAAGGCCCCATTCACTTTACCTGGGGTTGACCCGGTGGCTACAGAGCCCCACAGCCTTCCAGGGGGTTGACCTGGTGGCTGCAACGCCCAATTCACTTGCATTGTGTTGAGCTGGTGGCTGTAAGACCCCATTCGCTTGCTTTGGGTTGTCCTGGTGGCTGGAAGGCCCGATTCGCTTGCCTGGGGTTGACCTGGTGGCTGCAAGGCCCAATTCACTTGCATTGTGTTGAGCTGGTGGCTGTAAGGCCCCATTCGCTTGCTTTGGGTTGTCCTGATGGCTGCAAGGCCCAATTCGCTTGACAGGGCTTGACAGGGCTGTGGTGGTTCCAAAGCCCCATTCACTTGCATTGGGTTGACCTTGTGGCTGCAAGGCCCCATTCAATTGCGTTGGGTTGACCTGCTGGCTGCAAGGCCCCATTAGCTTGCCTTGGGTTGACTTGGTGGCTGCAAGGCCCCATTCGCTTGCCTGGGGTTCCCATGGTGGGTGCAAGGCCCCATTCACTTACCTGCGGGTCAGCTGGCGGCTCCAAGGCCCAGTTCACTTGCCCGGGGTTGACATAGTTACTGCAAGGCCCCATCCGCTTGCCTGGGTTTCACCTGGGCTCCAAAAGTCCCCCTAGGCATGCCTGGGGTCGACATGGTGGCTGCAAGGCCACATTCGCTTGCCTGGGGTTGACCTGGTGGCTGCAACGCCCCATTTGCTTGAATTAGGTTGACGTCATGTCTGCAAGCCGCCGTAGGCTTGATTGGGGTTGACCTGGTGGATGCAAGGCCTCATTCGCTTGCGTGGGCTTGACCTGGTGGCTGCAAGGCCCCATTCGCTTACCTGGTTTTGACCTGGTGGCTGCAAGCCCCTATTCGCTTACCTGGGGTTGACCTGGTCGATGCAAGGCCCCATTCTCTTGGCTGGGTTTCACCTGGTTGCTCCAAGGCCCCATTCGCTTGCCCGGGGTTGACCTGGTGCCTGCAAGGTCCCATTCGCTTACCTGCAGTTGACCTGGGGTCTGCAAGGCCCCATTCGCTTGCCTGGGGGTCAGCTGGTGGCTGCAGAGACACATTTGCTTGCATTGGGTTGACCTGGTGGCTACAAGGCCCCATTCACTTAGCTGGGGTTGACCCGCTGGCTACAGGGCCCCATAGCCTTCCAGGGGGTTGACCTGGCGGCTGCAACGCCCAATTCGCTTGCATTGTGTTGACCTGGTGGCTGCAAGCCCCATTCGCTTGACGGGGGTTGACCTGGTGGCTGCAAGTCCCCATTCACTTGCCTGGGGTTGATCTGGTGGCTGCAAGTCCCCATTCGCTTCCCTGGGTTTGACTTGGTGGCTGCAAGGTGCCATTTGCTTGAATTGGGTTGTCGTCGTGTCTGCAAGGCGCCGTAGGCTTGCTTGGGGTTGACCTGGTGGCTGCAAGGCCGCATTTGCTTGTGTGGGCTTGGCCTGGTGGCTGCAAGGCCCCATTCACTTGCCCGGGGTTGACCGGGTGGCTGCAAGGCCCCATTCGCTTTGCTGGTTTTGACCTGGTGACTGCAAGGCCCCATTTGCTTGCATTAGGTTGACCTCATGTCTGCAAGGCGCCGTAGGCTTGATTGGGGTTGACCTGGTGGATGCAAGGCCTCATTCGCTTGCGTGGGCTTGACCTGGTGGCTGCAAGGCCCCATTCGCTTACCTGGGGTTGTCCTGGTCGATGTAAGGCCCCATTTGCTTGCCTGGGGTTCAGCTGGTCGCTGCAGGGACACATTTGCTTGCATTGGGTTGACCTGGTGGCTGCAAGGCCCATTCCCTTGGCCAGGGTTGCCCTGGTGGGTGCAAGGCACCATTCAATTAGCTGTGGTTTCACCTTGCGGCTCTAAGGCCCCGTTCGCTTGCCTGTGGTTGACCCGGTGGCTACAGGGCCCCATCGCCTTCCAGGGGGTTGACCTGGTGGCTGCAACGCCCAATTCACTTGCATTGTGTTGAGCTGGTGGCTGTAAGGCCCCATTCGCTTGCTTTGGGTTCTCCTGGTGGCTGCAAGGCCCGATTCGCTTGCCTGGGGTTGACCTGGTGGCTGCAAGGCCCCATTCAGTTGCCTGGGGTTGACCTGGTGGCTGCAAGGCCCCATTCGCTTGCCTGGGGTTGTCGTCGTGTGTGCAAGGCGCCGTAGGCTTCCTTGGGGTTGACCTGGTGGCTGCAAGGCCGCATTCACTTGCTTGGGCTTGCCCTGGTGGCTGCAAGGCCCCATTCACTTGCCTGGGGTTGACCTGGTGGCTGCAAGACCCATTCTCTTGCCTAGGGTTGACCTGGTGGGTGCCAGGCACCATTCAATTACCTGTGATTTCACCTTGTGGCTCTAAGGCCCCGTTCGCTTGCCTGTGGTTGACCTGGTGGCTGCAAGGCCCCGTTCTTTTGCCTGCGGTTCACCTGGTGTCTCCAAGGCCCCATTTGCTTGCCTGGGTTTCACCTGTGCTCCAAAATTCCCACTAGGCATGCCTGGGGTTGTCCTGGTGGCCGCAAGGCCCCATTCAGTTGCCTGGGGTTGACCTGGTGGCTGCAAGGCCCCATTCGCTTGCCTGGGGTTGACCTGGTGGCTGCACCGCCCCATTCAGTTGCCTGGTGTTGACTTGGTGGCTGCAAGGCCCTATTCGCTTCGCTGGGGTTCACCTGGTGGCTGCAAGGTCCCATTTGCTTGCCTGGGGTGATTTAGTGTCTGCGAGGCCCCATTCACTTGCCTGGGGTTGACCTGGTGGCTGCAAGGCCCCATTAGCTTGCCTGGGGTTGACTTGGTGGCTGCAAGGCCCCATTCACTTGCCTGTGGTTTACCTGGTGGCTGCAAGGCCCCATTCACTTTCCTGGGGTTGACCTGGTGCCTGCAAGGCCCCATTTGCTTGCATTGGGTTGAGCTGGTGGTTACAAGTTCCCATTCACTTTCCTGGGGTTGACCTGGTGGCTCCCAGGCCCCATTCGCTTACCTGGGGTTGACCTGGTGTTTGCAAGGTCCCATTCATTTGTATTGAGTTGACCTGGTGTGTGCAACTCAACATTCGTTTGAATTGGGTTGACCTGTTGTCTTCAAGGCTCTGTAGGCTTGCCTGGGGTTGACATGGTGGCTGCAAGGCCCCATTCACTAGCATTGGGTTGAGCTGGTGTCTGCAAGGCCCCGTAGGCTTTCCTGGGGTTGACCTAGTGGCTGCAAGTTCCCATTCGCTTGCCTGGGGTTGCCCTGGTGGCTGCAAGGCCCCATTCACTTGCCTGGGGTTGACCTGGTGGCTGCAAGGCCCCATTCGCTTACCTTGGGTTGAGCTGGTGTCTGCAAGGCCCAGTAGGCTTGCCAGGGGTTGACCTGGTGGCTGCAAGTCCCAATTCGCTTGCATTGGGTTGACCTGGTGGTTGCAAGGCCCCATTCACTTGCCTGGGATTTTCCTGGTGGATTCAAGGCCCCATTCGCTTGGTTTGGGTTGACCTTGTGGCTGCAAGGCCCCATTCACCTGCCTGGGGTTGACCAGGTGGCTGCAAGGCCCCATTCGCTTGCAATGGGTAGACGTGGTGTATGCAAGACCCCATTCACTTACCTGGTGTTGACCTGGTGGCTACAAGGCCCCATTAACTTACCTGGCTTAGACCCAGTGACTGCAGAGCGCCATAGGCTTGCAGGGAGTTGACCTGGTGGCTGCAAGGCCCCATTCGCTTGCCCGGGGTTCACCTGGTGGCTAGAAGGCCACATTAGCTTACCTGGGGTTGACCTGGTGGCAGCAAAACCCCATTCGCTTACCTGGGGTTGACCTCCTGGTTGTACGGCCCTATTCGCCTACCTGAGGTTGACCTGGTGGCTAGAATGCCACATTCGCTTACCTGGTGTTGACCAGGTGGCTGCAGGGTCCCATTCGCTTGTATTGGGTTGATCTGGTGTCTGCAAGGCCCCGTAGGCTTGACTGGGTTAAACCTGGTGGCTGCAAGGCCCCATTCGCTTGACTGGGGTTGACCTGGTGGATGCAAGGCCCCATTCGCTTCCCTGGGGTTGACCTGGTGCCTGCAAGGCCCCATTCGCTTACCTGTGGTTCACCTGGTGTCTGCACGGCCCCATTCGCTTGCCTGGGGTTCAGCTGGGGACTGCAGGGCCCCATTTCCTTGCATTGGGTTGACCTGGTGGCTGTAAGGCCCTATTCACTTACCTGGGGTTGACCCGGTGGCTACATGTACCCATAGCCCTGAAGGGGGTTGACCTGGCGGCTGCAAGGCCCCACTTGGTTACCTCGGGTTGACCCGGTGTCTGCAAATTCCTATTCACTTTACCTGGGGTTGGCCTGGTGGCTGCAGGGCCCCATAGGCTTGCAGGGGGTTGAACTGGTGGCTGCAAGGCCACATTCGCTTACCTGGGGTTGACCTGGTGTATGCAAGGCCCCATTCGCTTGGCGGGGGTTCACCTGGTGGCTCCAAGGCCCCATTCTCTGGTCCGGGGTTGACCAGGTGCCTGCAAGACCTCATTCGCTTACCTGGGGTTCAGCTGGAGGCAGTAGGCCCCCATTTGGTTGCATTGAGTTGACCTGGTGGCTGCAAGGCCCCATTCACTTGCCTGGGATTGACCTGGTGGCTGGAACGCCCAATTCGCTTGCATTCGCTTGACCTGGGGGCTGCAAGGCCCCATTCTCTTGAGTTGGGTTGACCTAGTGGCTGCAAGTCCCCATTCGCTTGCCTGGGGATGACCTGGTGGCGGCAAGGCCTCATTCCATTGCCTGGGGATGACCTGGTGGCTGCAAGCCGCATTCGCTTGCCTGGGGTTGACCTGGTTGATGGAGCGCCCAATTCGCTTGCATTGGGTTGACCTGGTGGTTGCAAGGCCCCATTCACCTGCCTGGGTATGACCTGGTGGCTGCAAGGCCCCATTTGCTTGCATTGGGTTGAGCTGGTGGTTACAAGTCCCCATTCACTTCCCTGGGGTTGACCTCCTGGTTGCACGGCCCTATTCGGCTACCTGGGGTTGACCTGGTGGCTCCAAGGCCCCATTCACTTGCCTGGGGTTGACCTACAGGCTGCAAGGCCCCATTTGCTTCCCTAGGGTTACCCTCCTGGGTGCAAGGCCCCATTCACTTACCTGTGGTTCACCTGGCGGCTCCAAGGCCCTGTTCGCTTGCCCCGGCTTGACCTGGTGGCTGCAAGGCCGCATTCGCTTGCCTGGGGTTGGCCTGGTGGCAGCAGGGCGCCATAGGCTTGCAGGGGGTTGAACTGGTGGCTGCAAGGCCACATTCGCTTCCCTGGTGTTGACCTGGTGCATGCAAGGCCCCATTCGCTTGGCGGGGGTTCACCTGGTGGCTCCAAAGCCCCATTCTCTGGCCCGGGGTTGACCTGGTGCCTGCAAGACCCCATTCGCTCTACCTGGGGTTCAGCTGGAGGCAGCAGGTCCCCATTTGCTTGCATTGGGTTGACCTGGTGGCTGCAAGGCCCCATTCGCTTACCCGGGGTTGACATTGTGGCAACAGGGCCCCATAGTGTTCAGGGGTTGGCCGGGAAACTGCAAGCCCCATTCGCTTGCCTGGGGTTGACCTGGTGGCTCCAAGGCCCCATTCGCTTGCCTGGGGTTGACCTACTGGCTGCAAGGCCCCATTCGCTTCCCTAGGGTTGCCCTCCTGGGTGCAAGGCCCCATTCACTTACCTGTGGTTCACCTGGCGGCTCCAAGGCTCTGTTCGCTTGCCCCGGGTTGACCTGGTGGCTGCAAGGCCGCATTCGCTTGCCTGGGGTTGACCTGGTGGGTACAAGGCCCCATTCGCTTGCCTGGGGTTGACCTCGTGGCTGCAACGCCCCATTCAGTTGCCTGGGGTTGACCTGGTGGCTGCAAGGCCGTATTCGCTTGCCTGGGGCTGACCTGGTGGCTGGAAGGCCCCATTCACTTACCTGGGGTTTACCTGGTGTCTGCAATGCCCCTTCATTTGCATTCGGTTGACCTGGTGTCTGCAAGCCTCCGTAGGCTTGACTGGGGTTGACCTGGTGTCTGCAAGTTCCCGTAAGCTTGCCTGGGTTACACCTGGTGGCTGTAAGGCCCCATTCACATGCCTGGGGTTGACCTGGTGGCTGCAAGACGCCATTCTCTTGCCGGCGGATGACCTGGTGGCTGGAACGCCCAATTCACTTGCATTCGCTTGACCTGGGGGCTGCAAGGCCCCATTCTCTTGCTTTGGCTTGACCTGGTGGCTTCAAGGTCCCCTTCACTTGCGTTGGGTTGACCTAGTGGCTGCAAATCCCCATTCGCTTGCCTGGGTTTGCCCTGGTGGCTGCAAAGCCCCATTCACTTGCCTGGGGATGACCTGGTGGCTGCAAGCCCCATTCGCTTGCGTTGGGTTGACCTAGTTGCTGGAACGCCCAATTAGCTTGCATTGGGTTGACGTGGTGGTTGCAAGGCCCCATTCACTTGCCTGGGGTTTTCCTGGTGGATTCAAGGCCCCATTCACTTGCTTTGGGTTGACCTTGTGGCTGCAAGGCCCCATTCACCTGCCTGGGGTTGACCAGGTGGCTGCAAGGCCCCATTCGCTTGCAGTGGGTTGACCTGGTGGCTGCAAGGCCCCATTCGCTTGCCCGGGGTTGACCTGGTGGCTAGAAGGCCACATTAGCTTACCTGGGGTTGACCTGGTGGCAGCAAGGCCCCATTTGCTTACCTGGGGTTGACCTCCTGGGTGCACGGCCCTATTCGCTTACCTGGTGTTGACCAGGTGGCTGCAAGGCCCCATTCGCTTGCATTGGTTTGACCTGGTGTCTGCAAGGCCCCGTAGGCTTGACTGGGTTAAACCTGGTGGATGCAAAGCCCCATTCGCTTGACTGGGGTTGACCTGGTGGCTGCAAGGCCCCATTCGCTTCCCTGGGGTTGACCTGGTGCCTGCAAGGCCCCATTCGCTTGCCTGGGGTTCAGCTGGGGGCTGCAGGGCCCCATTTCCTTGCATTGGGTTGACCTGCCGGCTGCAAGGCCCCACTTGGTTACCTCGGGTTGACCCGGTGTCTGCAAGGTCCCATTCACTTTACCTGGGGTTGGCCTGGTGGCTGCAGGGCCCCATAGGCTTGCTGGGGGTTGAACTGGTGGCTGGAAGGCCACATTCACTTACCTGGGGTTGATCTGGTGGATGCAAAGCCCCATTCGCTTGCCGGGGGTTCACCTGGTGGCTCCAAGGCCCCATTCTCTGGCCCGGGGTTGCCCTGGTGCCTGCAAGACCCCATTCGCTGTACCTGGGGTTCAGCTGGAGGCAGCAGGGCCCCATTTGCTTGCATTGGGTTGACCTGGTGGCTGCAAGGCCCCATTCGCTTGCCCGGGGTTGACCTTGTGGCTACAGGGCCCCATAGTGTTCAGGGGTTGGCCGGGAAGCTGCAAGCCCCATTCGCTTGCCTGGGGTTGACCTGGTGGCTCCAAGGGCCCATTCGCTTGCCTGGGGTTGACCTACTGGCTGCAAGGCCCCATTCGCTTCCCTAGGGTTGCCCTCCTGGGTGCAAGGCCCCATTCACTTACCTGTGGTTCACCTGGCGGCTCCAAGGCCCTGTTCGCTTGCCCCGGCTTGACCTGGTGGCTGGAAGGCCTCATTCGCTTGCCTGGGGTTGACCTGGTGGGTGCAAGGCCCCATTCGCTTGCCTGGGGTTGACCTCGTGGCTGCAACTCCCCATTCAGTTGCCTGGGGTTGACCTGGTGGCTGCAAGGCCGTATTCGCTTTCCTGGGGCTGACCTGGTGGCTGGAAGGCCCCATTCACTTACCTGGGGTTTACCTGGTGTCTGCAATGCCCCTTCATTTGCATTCGGTTGACCTGGTGTCTGCAAGCCTCCGTAGGCTTGACTGGGGTTGACCTGGTGTCTGCAAGGCCCGTTTTGCTTGCATTGGGTTGACCTGGTGTCTGCAAGTTCCCGTAAGCTTGCCTGGGTTACACCTG
>NW_028324426.1:2419313-2437086 GCF_052110815.1 Crocodylus siamensis | reverse complement strand
GGCTGCAACCCCCTTTCATTTGAATTGGGTTGACCTGGTGCTTGCAAGGCCCCATTTACTTCCAGGGGTTTCATCTGGTGGTTGCAAGGCCCCATTCACTTCCAGGGGTTGACCTGGTGGCTGGAAGGCCCCATTCGCTTGCCTGAGGTTGACATGATGGCTGCAAGGCCACATTAGCATACCTGGGGTTGACCAGGTGGCTGCAAGGCCCCACTCGCTTCCCTGGGGTTGATCTGCTTGCTGCAAGGTGCCACTCGCTTGCAGGGGGTTGACCTGGTGGCCGCAAGGCCACATTCGCTTCCCTGGGATTGACCTGTTGGCTGCAAGGCCCCTTTCACTTGCCTTTGGTTGACTTGGTGGCTGCAGGGAGCTATAGGCTTGCAGAGGGTTGACCTGGTAGATGCAAGGCCCCTTTCCCTGCATTGGGTTGACCTGGTATCTGCAAGGCTCTATTCGCTTCCCTGGGGTTGACCTCTTGGTTGCAAGCCCCCATTCGCTTAGCTGGGGTTGACTTGGTGGCTGCAGGGAGCTATAGGCTTGCAGAGGGTTGACCTGGAGGCTGCAAGGCCCCATTCTCTTGCATTGGGTTGACCTGGTGTCTGCAAGGCCCCATTCGCTAACCTGGGGTGGACCTGGCGTATGCAAGGCCCCATTCACTTACCTGGTGTTAAGCTACTGGCTGCAAGGCCCGATTCGCTTGGATATGGCTTACCTGGTGTCTGCAAGGCCCTGTAGGCTTGCCTGCATTACACCTGGTGGCTGCAAGGCCCCATTCACTTGCCTGGGGTGGACCTGCACACTGCAAGGCCCCATTCGCTTGACTGGGGTTGACGTAGGCTCCAAAAGTCCCCTTAGGCATGTCTGGGGTTCACCTGGTTGCTTCAGGGCCCCACAGGCTTGCAGGGGTTTGACCTGGTGGCTGCAAGTCCACATTCGCTTGTCTGGGGGTGAAATGGTGGCTCCAAGGCCGCATTCTCTTGCATTGGGTTGACGTGGTGTCTGCAAGGCCCCATTCGCTAGCCGGGGGTTGACCTGGTGTCTGCAAGGCACCATTCGCTTCCTTGGGGTGGACCTGGTGGTTGCAAGGCCCCATTCACTTACGTGGGGGTGACGTGGTGGCTCTAGGGGCCATTCGCTTGCACTGGGTTGACCTGGTGGCTGCAATGGCGCATTCAGTTGCCTGGGGTTGACCTGGTGGCTGTAAGGGCTTATTCGCTTGAATTTGGTTGACCTGGTGTCTGCAAGGCCCCATTCGCTTACCTGGGTTTGACCTGGTGGCTGCAAGGCCCCATTCAGTTGCCTCGGGTTGACCTGGTGGCTGCAAGGCCCCATTCGCTTGCATTGGGTGGACTTGGTGTCTGCAAGGCCCTGTAGGCTTGCCTGAGTTACACCTGTTGGCTGCAAGGCCCCGTTAGCTTGAAGGGGGTTGACCTGGTGGCTGCAAGGCCACTTTCGCTAGGATTGGGTTGACCTGGTGGCTGCAAGGCCCCATTAGCTTACCTGGGGTTGCCCTGGGGGCTGCAAGGCCCCATTCGCTTGCATTGGTTTTGACCTGGTGTCTGCAAGGCCCCGTAGGCTTGTCTGAGTTACACCTCGTTGCTGCAAGGTCCCATTCAGTTGCCTGGGGTTGTCTTGGTGGCTGCAAGGCCCCATTCGCTTGCCTGGTGTTGACCTGTTGGCTGCAAGGCCGCATTCGCTTAGCTGGGGTTGACCTGTTGGTTGCCAGGCCCCATTCGCTTACCTGGGGTTGACCTGGTGTCTGCAAGGCCCCATTACCTTACCTGGGGTTGATCTGATGGCTGCATTGACCCATAGGCTTGCAGGGGGTTGACCTCCTGGCTCCAAGGCCCCATTCGCTTGAAGGGGGTTGACCTGGTGGCTGCAAAACCACATTCCCTTGCCTGGCGTTGAACTGGTGACTGCAGGACCCCATAGGCTCGCAGGGGGTTGCCCTGGTGTCTGCAAGGCCCCATTCGCTTACCTGGGTTTGACCTGGTGTATGCAAGGCCCCATTCACTTACCTGGGGTTAACCTAGTGCCTCCAAGGCCCGATTCGCTTGGATATGGTTTACCTGCTGTCTGCAAGGCCCTGTAGGCTTTCCTGAGTCACACCTGGTGGCTGCAAAGCCCCATTCAGTTCCCTGGGGAATACCTGGTCACTGGAAGACGCCATTCACTTGCCTGGGGTTGACGTGTGCTCCAGGAGTCCCCTTACGCATGCCTGGGGTTGACCTGGTGGCTGCAGGGCCCCATAGGCTTGCATGGGTTTGACCTGGTGGCTTCAAGGCCACATTCACTTGCCTGGGGTTGACATGATGGCTGCAAGGCCCCATTCACTGGAAGGGGTTGACCTGGTGGCTGCAAGGCCCCATTCGCTAGCATTGGGTTGACCTGGTGGCTGCAAAGCCCCACTCGCTCGCAGGGGATTGATCTGGTGGGTGCAAGGCCACATTCGCTTGCCTGGGGGTGACCTGGTGGCTTCAAGGCCGCGTTCTCTTGCGTTGGGTTGACCTGGTGTCTGCAAGCCCCATTCGCTTGCCTGGGGTTGACCTGGTGTCCGAAAGGCCCCATTCACTTACCTGGGGTTGACGTGGTGGCTGTAGGGCCCCATTCGCTTGCATTGGGTTGACCTGGTGTCTGCAAGTCCACATTCGCTTACCTTGGGTTCTCCTGGTGGTTGCAAGGCCGCATTCTATTGCATTGGGTTGACCTGGTGTCTGCAAGGCCCCATTCACTTACGTGGGGGTGACGTGGTGGCTCTAGGGGCCATTCGCTTGCACTGGGTTGACCTGGTGGCTGCAATGGCGCATTCAGTTGCCTGGGGTTGACCTGGTGGCTGTAAGGGCTTATTCGCTTGAATTTGGTTGACCTGGTGTCTGCAAGGCCCCATTCGCTTACCTGGGTTTGACCTGGTCGCTGCAAGGCCCCATTCAGTTGCCTCGGGTTGACCTGGTGGCTGCAAGGCCCCATTCGCTTGCATTGGGTGGACTTGGTGTCTGCAAGGCCCTGTAGGCTTGCCTGAGTTACACCTGTTGGCTGCAAGGCCCCGTTAGCTTGAAGGGGGTTGACCTGGTGGCTGCAAGGCCACTTTCGCTAGGATTGGGTTGACCTGGTGGCTGCAAGGCCCCATTAGCTTACCTGGGGTTGCCCTGGGGGCTGCAAGGCCCCATTCGCTTGCATTGGTTTTGACCTGGTATCTGCAAGGCCCCATTCACTTACCTGGGGTTGACCTGGTGTCTGCAAGGCCCCGTAGGCTTGTCTGAGTTACACCTCGTTGCTGCAAGGTCCCATTCAGTTGCCTGGGGTTGTCTTGGTGGCTGCAAGGCCACATTCGCTTGCCTGGGGGTGACCTGGTGGCTTCAAGGCCGCGTTCTCTTGCGTTGGGTTGACCTGGTGTCTGCAAGCCCCATTCGCTTGCCTGGGGTTGACCTGGTGTCCGAAAGGCCCCATTCACTTACCTGGGGTTGACGTGGTGGCTGTAGGGCCCCATTCGCTTGCATTGGGTTGACCTGGTGTCTGCAAGTCCACATTCGCTTACCTTGGGTTCTCCTGGTGGTTGCAAGGCCGCATTCTATTGCATTGGGTTGACCTGGTGTCTGCAAGGCCCCATTCACTTACGTGGGGGTGACGTGGTGGCTCTAGGGGCCATTCGCTTGCACTGGGTTGACCTGGTGGCTGCAATGGCGCATTCAGTTGCCTGGGGTTGACCTGGTGGCTGTAAGGGCTTATTCGCTTGAATTTGGTTGACCTGGTGTCTGCAAGCCCCATTCGCTTGCCTGGGGTTGACCTGGTGTCCGAAAGGCCCCATTCAGTTGCCTCGGGTTGACCTGGTGGCTGCAAGGCCCCATTCGCTTGCATTGCGTGGACTTGGTGTCTGCAAGGCCCTGTAGGCTTGCCTGAGTTACACCTGTTGGCTGCAAGGCCCCGTTAGCTTGAAGGGGGTTGACCTGGTGGCTGCAAGGCCACTTTCGCTAGGATTGGGTTGACCTGGTGGCTGCAAGGCCCCATTAGCTTACCTGGGGTTGCCCTGGGGGCTGCAAGGCCCCATTCGCTTGCATTGGTTTTGACCTGGTATCTGCAAGGCCCCATTCACTTACCTGGGGTTGACCTGGTGTCTGCAAGGCCCCGTAGGCTTGTCTGAGTTACACCTCGTTGCTGCAAGGTCCCATTCAGTTGCCTGGGGTTGTCTTGGTGGCTGCAAGGCCCCATTCGCTTGCCTGGTGTTAACCTGTTGGCTGCAAGGCCGCATTCGCTTAGCTGGGGTTGACCTGTTGGTTGCCAGGCCCCATTCACTTACCTGGGGTTGACCTGGTGTCTGCAAGGCCCATTACCTTACCTGGGGTTGATCTGATGGCTGCATTGACCCATAGGCTTGCAGGGGGTTGACCTCCTGGCTCCAAGGCCCCATTCGCTTGAAGGGGGTTGACCTGGTGGCTGCAAGGCCACTTTCGCTAGGATTGGGTTGACCTGGTGGCTGCAAGGCCCCATTAGCTTACCTGGGGTTGCCCTGGGGGCTGCAAGGCCCCATTCGCTTGCATTGGTTTTGACCTGGTATCTGCAAGGCCCCATTCACTTACCTGGGGTTGACCTGGTGTCTGCAAGGCCCCGTAGGCTTGTCTGAGTTACACCTCGTTGCTGCAAGGTCCCATTCAGTTGCCTGGGGTTGTCTTGGTGGCTGCAAGGCCCCATTCGCTTGCCTGGTGTTGACCTGTTGGCTGCAAGGCCGCATTCGCTTAGCTGGGTTTGACATGGTGGTTGCAAGGCCCCATTCGCTTACCTGGGGTTGACCTGGTGGCTGCAAAGCCCCATTACCTTACCTGGGGTTGATCTGATGGCTGCATTGACCCATAGGCTTGCAGGGGGTTGACCTGGTGGCTCCAAGGCCCCATTCGCTTGAAGGGGGTTGACCTGGTGGCTGCAAAACCACATTCGCTTGCCTGGGGTTGAACTGGTGACTGCAGGACCCCATAGGCTCGCAGGGGGTTGCCCTGGTGTCTGCAAGGCCCCATTCGCTTACCTGGGTTTGACCTGGTGTATGCAAGGCCCCATTCACTTACCTGGGGTTAACCTAGTGCCTCCAAGGCCCGATTCGCTTGGATATGGTTTACCTGCTGTCTGCAAGGCCCTGTAGGCTTTCCTGAGTCACACCTGGTGGCTGCAAAGCCCCATTCAGTTCCCTGGGGAATACCTGGTCACTGGAAGACGCCATTCACTTGCCTGGGGTTGACGTGTGCTCCAGGCCACATTCGCTTGCCTGGGGGTGACCTGGTGGCTTCAAGGCCGCGTTCTCTTGCGTTGGCATTGGGTTGACCTTGACCGCTGGTGTCTGCAAGCCCCATTCGCTTGCCTGGGGTTGACCTGGTGTCCTGAAAGGCCCCATTCACTTACCTGGGGTTGACGTGGTGGCTGTAGGGCCCCATTCGCTTGCAATGGGTTGACCTGGTGTCTGCAAGTCCACATTCGCTTACCTTGGGTTCTCCTGGTGTTTGCAAGGCCGCATTCTATTGCATTGGGTTGACCTGGTGTCTGCAAGGCCCCATTCACTTACGTGGGGGTGACGTGGTGGCTCTAGGGGCCATTCGCTTGCACTGGGTTGACCTGGTGGCTGCAATGGCGCATTCAGTTGCCTGGGGTTGACCTGGTGGCTGTAAGGGCTTATTCGCTTGAATTTGGTTGACCTGGTGTCTGCAAGGCCCCATTCGCTTACCTGGGTTTGACCTGGTCGCTGCAAGGCCCCATTCAGTTGCCTCGGGTTGACCTGGTGGCTGCAAGGCCCCATTCGCTTGCATTGCGTGGACTTGGTGTCTGCAAGGCCCTGTAGGCTTGCCTGAGTTACACCTGTTGGCTGCAAGGCCCCGTTAGCTTGAAGGGGGTTGACCTGGTGGCTGCAAGGCCACTTTCGCTAGGATTGGGTTGACCTGGTGGCTGCAAGGCCCCATTAGCTTACCTGGGGTTGCCCTGGGGGCTGCAAGGCCCCATTCGCTTGCATTGGTTTTGACCTGGTATCTGCAAGGCCCCATTCGCTTGCCTGGTGTTGACCTGTTGGCTGCAAGGCCCGATTCACTTGAAGGGGTTGACCTGGTGGCTGCAACCCCCTTTCACTTGAATTGGGTTGACCTGGTGAATGCAAGGCCCCATTTACTTCCAGGGGTTTCATCTGGTGGTTGCAAGGCCGCATTCACTTCCAAGGGTTGACCTGGTGGCTGGAAGGCCCCATTCGCTTGCGTGAGGTTGACATGATGGCTGCAAGGCCACATTAGCTTACCTTGGGTTGACCTGGTGGCTGCAAGGCCCCATTCGCTTCCCTGGGGTTGACCTGCTGGCTGAGAGGTGCCACTCGCTTGCAGGGGGTTGACCTGGTGGCTGCAAGGCCCCATTCGCATACCTGGCCTTGACCTGGTCGATGCAAGGCCCCATTCGCTTGCCTGGGTTTGACATGGTGGCTGCAAGGCCCCATTCGCTTACCTGGAGTTATCCTGGTGGCTGCAAAGCCCCATTCACTTACCTGGGGTTTCACCTGGTGGCTGTAGGGCACCATAGGCTTGCAGGGGGTTGACCTGGTGGCTTCAAGGCCCCATTCGCATACCTGGCCTTCACGTGGTCGATGCAAGGCCCCATTCGCATACCTGGGGTTCACCTGGTGGCTGGCAGGCCCCATGCGCTTACCTGGGAATAACCTGCTGGCTGCAAGGCCCCATTCGCTTCAATTCAGTTGACCTAGTGTCTGCAAGGCCCCATTCGCTTACCTGGGGTTGACCTGGTGGAAGCAAGGCCCCATTCACTTACCTGGGGTTGACCTGGTGGTCGCAAGGCCCCGTTAGCTTGCTTGGGGTTCACCTGGTGTCTGCAAGGCCCCATAGACTTGCATGGGGTTGGCCGAGTGGCTGCAAGGCCCCATACGCTTGCATTGGGTTGACCTGGTATCTGGAAGGCCCCATTGGCTTATGTGGGGTTGACCTGGTGGCTGAAAGGCCCCATTCACTTCCCTGGGGTTGACCCGGTGGTTGGAAGGCCCCATTCACTTGGAGGGGTTGACCTGGTGCTTGCACGTCCCCATTCGCTTGCATTGGGTTGACCTGGTGGCTGGAAGGCCGCATTCGCTTGCAGGGGTTTGAGCTGGTGGCTGCAAGGCTACATTCTCTTCCCTGGGATTGACCTGGTGGCTGCAAGGCCCCTTACGCTTGCCTGGGTTTGACATGGTGGGTGCAAGGCCCCATTCGCTTACCTGGGGTTATCCTGGTGGCTGCAAATCCCCATTCACTTACCTGGGGTTTCACCTGTTGGCTGTAGGGCACCATAGGCTTGCAGGAGGTTGACCTGGTGGCTGCAAGGCCCCATTCACATACCTGGGGTTGACCTGGTGGCTGGCAGGCCCCATCCGCTTGCAGGGGTTTACATTGTGGATGGAAGTCCCCATTCCCTTACCTGGGGTTGACCTGGGGGCTGCAAGGCTCCATTCGCTTGCTTGTGGTTGACATGGTGGCTGCAGGGCCCCATAGGCTTGCAGGGGGTTGACCTGGTGTCTGCAAGGCCCCATTCACTTCCCTGGGGTTGACCCGGTGGTTGGAAGGCCCCATTCACTTGGAGGGGTTGACCTGGTGGTTGCACGTCCCCATTCGCTTGCCTGGGGTTGACCTAGTGTCTGCAAGGTCCCATTCACTTACCTGGGGTGGACCTGGTGGTTGCAAGGTGTCATTCGCTTGCATTGGGCTGACCTGGTGGCAGCAAGGCCCCATTCACTTGCATTGGGTTGACTTGGTGTCTGCAAGGCCCCATTCGCTTGCAGAGGTTTGACCTGGTGTTTGCAAGGCCCCATTTGCTTTTCTGGGGTTTACCTGGTGTATGCAAGGCCCCATTTGCTTACCTGGGGGTGACCTGGTTGCTGCAAGGCCCCTTTCCCTTACCTGGGGTTCACCTGGGGGCTGCTGGGCCCCATATTCTTACCTGGGGTGGACGTGGTGGTTGTAAGGCCCCATTCGCTTAAACTGTGTTGACCTGGTGGCTGCAACCCCTTTCACTTGAATTGGGTTGACCTGGTGTCTGCAAGGCCCCATTTGCTTACCTGGGGTTGACCTGGTGTATGCAAGGCCCCATTTGCTTACCTGGGGTTGACCTGGTCGCTGCAAGGCCCCTTTCCCTTACCTGGGGTTCACCTGGTGGCTGCTGGGCTCCATAGGCTTCCAGGGGGTTGACCTTGTGTCTGCAATGACCCATTCGCTTACCTGCGGTTGATCTGGTGGCTGCAAAGGACACATTCACTTGCCTGCGGTTGACCTGATGGCTGCAAGGCCCCATTCACTGGAAGGGGTTGACCTGGTGGCTGCAAGGCCCCATTTGCTAGCATTGGGTTGACCTGGTGGCTGCAAAGCCCAACTCGCTCGCAGGGGATTGATCTGGTGGGTGCAAGGCCACATTCGCTTGCCTGGGGGTGACCTGGTGGCTTCAAGGCCGCGTTCTCTTGCGTTGGGTTGACCTGGTGTCTGCAAGCCCCATTCGCTTGCCTGGGGTTGACCTGGTGTCCGAAAGGCCCCATTCACTTACCTGGGGTTGACGTGGTGGCTGTAGGGCCCCATTCGCTTGCAATGGGTTGACCTGGTGTCTGCAAGTCCACATTCGCTTACCTTGGGTTCTCCTGGTGGTTGCAAGGCCGCATTCTATTGCATTGGGTTGACCTGGTGTCTGCAAGGCCCCGTAGGCTTGTCTGAGTTACACCTCGTTGCTGCAAGGTCCCATTCAGTTGCCTGGGGTTGTCTTGGTGGCTGCAAGGCCCCATTCGCTTGCCTGGTGTTGACCTGTTGGCTGCAAGGCCGCATTCGCTTACCTGGGGTTGACCTGTTGGTTGCCAGGCCCCATTCGCTTACCTGGGGTTGACCTGGTGTCTGCAAGGCCCCATTACCTTACCTGGGGTTGATCTGATGGCTGCATTGACCCATAGGCTTGCAGGGGGTTGACCTCCTGGCTCCAAGGCCCCATTCGCTTGAAGGGGGTTGACCTGGTGGCTGCAAAACCACATTCCCTTGCCTGGCGTTGAACTGGTGACTGCAGGACCCCATAGCCTCGCAGGGGGTTGCCCTGGTGTCTGCAAGGCCCCATTCGCTTACCTGGGTTTGACCTGGTGTATGCAAGGCCCCATTCACTTACCTGGGGTTAACCTAGTGCCTCCAAGGCCCGATTCGCTTGGATATGGTTTACCTGCTGTCTGCAAGGCCCTGTAGGCTTTCCTGAGTCACACCTGGTGGCTGCAAAGCCCCATTCAGTTCCCTGGGGAATACCTGGTCACTGGAAGACGCCATTCACTTGCCTGGGGTTGACGTGTGCTCCAGGAGTCCCCTTACGCATGCCTGGGGTTGACCTGGTGGCTGCAGGGCCCCATAGGCTTGCATGGGTTTGACCTGGTGGCTTCAAGGCCACATTCACTTGCCTGGGGTTGACATGATGGCTGCAAGGCCCCATTCACTGGAAGGGGTTGACCTGGTGGCTGCAAGGCCCCATTCGCTAGCATTGGGTTGACCTGGTGGCTGCAAAGCCCAACTCGCTCGCAGGGGATTGATCTGGTGGGTGCAAGGCCACATTCGCTTGCCTGGGGGTGACCTGGTGGCTTCAAGGCCGCGTTCTCTTGCGTTGGGTTGACCTGGTGTCTGCAAGCCCCATTCGCTTGCCTGGGGTTGACCTGGTGTCCGAAAGGCCCCATTCACTTACCTGGGGTTGACGTGGTGGCTGTAGGGCCCCATTCGCTTGCAATGGGTTGACCTGGTGTCTGCAAGTCCACATTCGCTTACCTTGGGTTCTCCTGGTGGTTGCAAGGCCGCATTCTATTGCATTGGGTTGACCTGGTGTCTGCAAGGCCCCATTCACTTACGTGGGGGTGACGTGGTGGCTCTAGGGGCCATTCGCTTGCACTGGGTTGACCTGGTGGCTGCAATGGCGCATTCAGTTGCCTGGGGTTGACCTGGTGGCTGTAAGGGCTTATTCGCTTGAATTTGGTTGACCTGGTGTCTGCAAGGCCCCATTCGCTTACCTGGGTTTGACCTGGTGGCTGCAAGGCCCCATTCAGTTGCCTCGGGTTGACCTGGTGGCTGCAAGGCCCCATTCGCTTGCATTGGGTGGACTTGGTGTCTGCAAGGCCCTGTAGGCTTGCCTGAGTTACACCTGTTGGCTGCAAGGCCCCGTTAGCTTGAAGGGGGTTGACCTGGTGGCTGCAAGGCCACTTTCGCTAGGATTGGGTTGACCTGGTGGCTGCAAGGCCCCATTAGCTTACCTGGGGTTGCCCTGGGGGCTGCAAGGCCCCATTCGCTTGCATTGGTTTTGACCTGGTATCTGCATGGCCCCATTCACTTACCTGGGGTTGACCTGGTGTCTGCAAGGCCCCGTAGGCTTGTCTGAGTTACACCTCATTGCTGCAAGGTCCCATTCAGTTGCCTGGGGTTGTCTTGGTGGCTGCAAGGCCCCATTCGCTTGCCTGGTGTTGACCTGTTGGCTGCAAGGCCGCATTCGCTTAGCTGGGGTTGACCTGTTGGTTGCCAGGCCCCATTCGCTTACCTGGGGTTGACCTGGTGTCTGCAAGGCCCCATTACCTTACCTGGGGTTGATCTGATGGCTGCATTGACCCATAGGCTTGCAGGGGGTTGACCTCCTGGCTCCAAGGCCCCATTCGCTTGAAGGGGGTTGACCTGGTGGCTGCAAAACCACATTCCCTTGCCTGGTGTTGAACTGGTGACTGCAGGACCCCATAGGCTCGCAGGGGGTTGCCCTGGTGTCTGCAAGGCCCCATTCGCTTACCTGGGTTTGACCTGGTGTATGCAAGGCCCCATTCACTTACCTGGGGTTAACCTAGTGCCTCCAAGGCCCGATTCGCTTGGATATGGTTTACCTGCTGTCTGCAAGGCCCTGTAGGCTTTCCTGAGTCACACCTGGTGGCTGCAAAGCCCCATTCAGTTCCCTGGGGAATACCTGGTCACTGGAAGACGCCATTCACTTGCCTGGGGTTGACGTGTGCTCCAGGAGTCCCCTTACGCATGCCTGGGGTTGACCTGGTGGCTGCAGGGCCCCATAGGCTTGCATGGGTTTGACCTGGTGGCTTCAAGGCCACATTCACTTGCCTGGGGTTGACCTGGTGGATGCAAGGCCCCATTCACTTGAAGGGGTTGACCTGGTGGCTGCAACCCCCTTTCACTTGAATTGGGTTGACCTGGTGTCTGCAAGGCCCCAATTACTTACAGGGGTTTCATCTGGTGGTTGCAAGGCCCCATTCACTTCCAGGGGTTGACCTGGTGGCTGGAAGGCCCCATTCGCTTGCCTGAGGTTGACATGATGCCTGCAAGGCCACATTAGCTTATCCTGGGGTTGTCCTGGTGGCTGCAAGGCCCCATTCGCTTCCCTGGGGTTGACCTGCTGGCTGAGAGGTGCCACTCGCTTGCAGGGGTTGACCTGGTCGATGCAAGGCCCCATTCGCTTGCCTGGGTTTGACATGGTGGCTGCAAGGCCCCATTCGCTTACCTGGGCTTATCCTGGTGGCTGCAAAGCCCCATTCACTTGCCTGGGGTTTCACCTGGTGGCTGTAGGGCACCATAGGCTTGCACAGGTTTGACCTGGTGTCTGCAAGGCCCCTTTCGCTTACCTGGCCTTGACCTGGTCGATGCAAGGCCCCATTCGCATACCTGGGGTTGACCTGGTGGCTGGCAGGCCCCATCCGCTTGCAGGGGTTTACATGGTGCATGCAAGGCCCCATTCGCTTCCCTGGGGTTGACCTGGGGGCTGCAAAGCCCCATTCGCTGGCATTCGGTTGACCTGGTGGCTGCAAGGCCCCATTCGCTTGAATTGGGTTGACCTGGTGGCTGCAAGGCCCCATTCGCTTACCTGGGGTTGACCTTGTGGCTGTAAGGCCCCATTCACTTACCTGGGGTGGACCTGGTGGTTGCAAGGCGCCATTCGCTTGCATTGGGCTGACCTGGTGGCTGCAAGGCCCCATGCACTTTCACTGGGTTGACCTGGTGTCTGCAAGGCCCCATTCGCTTGCAGAGGTTTGACCTGGTGTCTGCAAGGCCCCATTTGCTTACCTGGGGTTGACCTGGTGTATGCAAGGCCCCATTTGCTTACCTGGGGTTGACCTGGTCGCTGCAAGGGCCCTTTCCCTTACCTGGGTTTCACCTGGTGGCTGCAGGGCCCCATAGGCTTCCAGGGGGTTGACCTTGTGTCTGCAATGACCCATTCGCTTACCTGCGGTTGACCTGGTGGCTGCAAGGACACATTCATTTGCCTGCGGTTGACCTGATGGCTGCAAGGCCCCATTCACTTGAAGGGGTTGACCTGGTGGCTGCAAGCCCCATTCGCTTACCTGGGGTTATCCTGGTGGCTGCAAAGCCCCATTCACTAACCTGGGGTTTCACCTGGTGGCTGTAGGGCACCATAGGCTTGCACAGGTATGACCTGGTGTCTGCAAGGCCCCATTCGCTTACCTGGGGTTGACCTGGTGTATGCAAGGCCCCATTTGCTTACCTGGGGTTGATCCTGGTCGCTGCAAGGCCCCTTTCCCTTACCTGGGGTTCACCTGGTGGCTGCAGGGCCCCATAGGCTTCCAGGGGGTTTACCTTGTGTCTGCAATGACCCATTCGCTTACCTGCGGTTGACCTGGTGGCCTGCAAAGACACATTCACTTGCCTGCGGTTGACCTGATGGCTGCAAGGCCCCATTCACTTGAAGGGGTTGACCTGGTGGCTGCAAGGCCCGATTCGCTAGCATTGGCTTGACCTGGTGGCTGCAAAGCCCCACTCGCTCGCAAGGGGATGGATCTGGTGGCTGCAAGGCCACATTCACTTGCCTGGGGGTGACCTGGTGGCTTCAAGGCCGCGTTCTCTTGCGTTGGGTTGACCTGGTGTCTGCAAGCCCCATTCGCTTGCCTGGGGTTGACCTGGTGTCCGCAAGGCCCCATTCACTTACCTGGGGTGGACGTGGTGGTTGCAAGGCCCAATTCGCTTACATTGTGTTGACCTGGTGTCTGCAAGGCCCCATTCACTTGACCTGGGTTGATCTGGTGACTGCAAGGCCCCATTCGCTTGCAGAGGTTTGACCTGGTGGTCTGCAAGGCCCCATTCACTTCCAGGGGTTGACCTGGTGTATGCAAGGCCCCATTCTCTTGCCTGGGGTTGACATGATGGCTGCAAGGCCACATTAGATTACCTGGGGTTGACCTGGTGGATGCAGGGCCCCATAGGCTTCCAGGGGTTTGACCTGGTGACTGAAGGCCCCTTTCGCTTCCATTGGGTTGACCTGGTGTCTCCAAGGCCCCATTCACTTTCCCTGGGGTTGACCTGGTAGCTGCCAGGCCCTATCCGCTTGCCTGGGTTTGACATGGTGGCTGCAAGGCCCCATTCGCTTACCTCGGGTTCACCTGGTGGCTGCAGGGCCCCATAGACTTGCATGGGGTTGGCCAAGTGGCTGCAAGGCCCCATACGCTTGAATTGGGTTGACCTGGTATCTGGAAGGCCGCATTGGCTTATGTGGGGTTGACCTGGTGGCTGAAAGGCCCCATTCACCTCCCTGGGGTTGATCCGGTGGTTGGAAGGCCCCATTCACTTCGAGGGGTTGACCTGGTGGCTGGAAGGCCGCATTCGCTTGCAGGGGTTTGAGCTGGTGGCAGCAAGGCCACATTTTCTTCCCTGGGATTGACCTGGTGGCTGCAAGGCCCCTTCCGCTTGCCTGGGTTTGACATGGTGGCTGCAAGGCCCCATTCGCTTACCTGGGGTTATCCTGGTGGCTGCAAAGCCCCATTCACTGACCTGGGGTTTCACCTGTTGGCTGAAGGGCACCATAGGCTTGCAGGGGGTTGACCTGGTGGCTGCAAGGCCCCTTTCGCATACCTGGCCTTGACCTGGTCGATGCACGGCCCCATTCGCATACCTGGGGTTGACCTGGTGGCTGGCAGGCCCCATCCGCTTGCAGGGGTTTACTTGGTGGATGCAAGGCCCCATTCGCTTCCCTGGGGTTGACCTGGGGGCTGCAAGGCCCCACTCGCTTCCCTGGGGTTGACCTGGTGGCTGCAGGGCCCCATAGGCTTGCAGGGGGTTGACCTGGTGTCTGCAAGCCCCATTCGCTTGCCTGGGGTTGACCTAGTGTCTGCAAGGCCCCATTCACTTACCTGGGGTGGACCTGGTGGTTACAAGGCGCCATTCGCTTGCATTGGGCTGACCTGGTGGCTGCAAGGCCCCATTCACTTCCATTGGGTTGACCTGGTGTCTGCAAGGCCCCATTCACTTACCTGGGGTTGATCTGGTGACTGCAAGGCCCCATTCGCTTGCAGAGGTTTGACCTGGTGTCTGCAAGGCCCCATTCGCTTACCTGGGGTTGACCTGGTGTATGCAAGGCCCCATTTGCTTTACCTGGGGTTGATCTGGTCGCTGCAAGGCCGCTTTCCCTTACCTGGGGTTCACCTGGTGGCTGCAGGGCCCCATAGGCTTCCAGGGGGTTGACCTTGTGTCTGCAATGACCCATTCGCTTACCTGCGGTTGACCTGGTGGCTGCAAGGCCCCATTCACTTGAAGGGGTTGACCTGGTGGCTGCAAGGCCCCATTCGCTAGCATTGGGTTGACCTGGTGGCTGCAAAACCGCACTCGCTCGCAGGGGATTGATCTGGTGGCTGCAAGGCCACATTCGCTTCCCTGGAGTTGACCTGCTGGCTGCAAGGTGCCACTCGCTTGCAGGGGGTTGACCTGGCGGCTGCAAGGCCACATTCGCTTCCCTGGGGGTTGACCTGTTGGCTGCAAGGCCCCATTCTCTTGCCTTGGGTTGACTTGGTGGCTGCAGGGAGCTATAGGCTTGCAGAGGGTTGACCTGGTAGATGCAAGGCCCCATTCGCTTGCATTGGGTTGACCTGGTATCTGCAAGGCTCCATTCGCTCTACCTGGGGTTGACCTCTTGGTTGCAAGCCCCCATTAGCTTACCTGGGGTTGACTTGGTGGCTGCAGGGAGCTATAGGCTTGCAGAGGGTTGATCTGGAGGCTGCAAGGCCCCATTCTCTTGCATTGGATTGACCTGGTGTCTGCAAGGCCCCATTCGCTTACCTGGGTTTGACCTGGTGTTTGCAAGGCCCCATTCACTTACCTGGGGTTAACCTAGTGCCTCCAAGGCCCGATTCGCTTGGATATGGTTTACCTGCTGTCTGCAAGGCCCTGTAGGCTTTCCTGAGTCACACCTGGTGGCTGCATAGCCCCATTCACGTTCCCTGGGGAATACCTGGTCACTGGAAGACGCCATTCACTTGCCTGGGGTTGACGTGTGCTCCAGGAGTCCCCTTACGCATGCCTGGGGTTGACCTGGTGGCTGCAGGGCCCCATAGGCTTGCATGGGTTTGACCTGGTGGCTTCAAGGCCACATTCACTTGCCTGGAGTTGACCTGGTGGCTGCAAGGCCCGATTCGCTTAAATGGTGTTGACCTGGAGGATGCAAGGCTCCATTCAATTACTTGGGGTCGGCTTGGTGGCTTCAAACCCCATTCGCTTCTAGGGGTTCACCTGGTGGCTGCAGGGTCCCATAGGCTTGCAGGGGCTTCACCTGGTGGCTGCAAGGCCCCATTCGCTTGCATTGGGTTGAACCGGATGGCTGCAAGGCCCCATTCGCTTACCTGGGGTTGACCTGTTGGCTGCATGGCCCCATTCGCTGGCATTGGGTTGACCTGGTGGCTGCAAGGCCCCATTCGCTTGAATTGGGTTGACCTGGTGGCTGCAAGGCCCCATTCGCTTACCTGGGGTTGACCTTGTGGCTTTAAGGCCCAATTCACTTACCTCGGGTTCACCTGGTGGCTGCAGGGCCCCATAGACTTGCATGGGGTTGGCCAAGTGGCTGCAAGGCCCCATACGCTTGAATTGGGTTGACCTGGTATCTGGAAGGCCCCATTGGCTTATCTGGGGTTCAGCTGGTGGCTGAAAGGCCCCATTCACTTCCCTGGGGTTGATCTGGTGGTTGGAAGGCCCCATTCACTTCGAGGGGTTGACCTGGTGGCTGGAGGGCCGCATTCGCTTGCAGGGGTTTGAGCTGGTGGCAGCAAGGCCACATTCTCTTCCCTGGGATTGACCTGGTGGCTGCAAGGCCCCTTCCGCTTGCCTGGGTTTGACATGGTGGCTGCAAGGCCCCATTCGCTTACCTGGGGTTATCCTGGTGGCTGCAAAGCCCCATTCACTGACCTGGGGTTTCACCTGGTGGCTGAAGGGCACCATAGGCTTGCAGAGGGTTGACATGGTGGCTGCAAGGCCCCTTTCGCATACCTGGCCTTGACCTGGTCGATGCAAGGCCCCCTTCGCATACCTGGGGTTGACCTGGTGGCTGGCAGGCCCCATCCGCTTGCAGGGGTTTACATGGTGGATGCAAGGCCCCATTCGCTTACCTGGGGTTGACCTGGGGGCTGCAGGGCCCTATTCACTTGCCTGGGGTTGACATGGTGGCTGCAGGGCCCCATAGGCTGGCAAGGGGTTGACCTGGTTTCTGCAAGGCCCCATTCACTTACCTGGGGTGGACCTGGTGGTTGCAAGGCGCCATTCGCTTGCATTGGGCAACCTGGTGTCTGCAAGGCCCCATTCACTTACCTGGGGTTGATCTGGTGGCTGCAAGGCCCCATTCGCTTGGAGAGGTTTGACCTGGTGTATGCAAGGCCCCATTTGCTTAACGGGGGTTGACCTAGTCGCTGCAAGGCCCCTTTCCCTTACCTGGGGTTCACCTGGTGGCTGCAGGGCCCCATAGGCTTCCAGGGGGTTGACCTTGTGTCTGCAATGACCCATTCGCTTACCTGCGGTTGACCTGGTGGCTGCAAGGCCCCACTCACTTGCAGGGGGTTGACCTGGTGGCTGCAACGCCCCATTCGCTTCCCTGGGGTTGACCTGCTGGCTGCAAGGTGCCACTCGCTTGCAGGGGGTTGACCTGGTGGCTGGCAGGCCCCATCCGCTTGCAGGGGTTTACATGGTGGATGCAAGGCCCCATTTGCCCTACCTGGTTGACCTGGGGGCTGCAGTGCCCCATAGGCTTGCAGGGGGTTGTCCTGGTGTCTGCAAGCCCCATTCGCTTGCCTGGGGTTGACCTGGTGTCCGCAAGGCCCCATTCACTTACCTGGGGTGGACCTGGTGGTTGCAAGGCCCCATTTGCTTACCTGGGGTTGACCTGGTCGCTGCAAGGCCCCTTTCCCTTACCTGGGGTTCACCTGGTGGCTGCAGGGCCCCTTCCAGGGGGTTGACCTTGTGTCTGCAATGACCAATTCGCTTACCTGCGGTTGTGGTGGCTGCAAGGACACATTCACTTGCCTGCGGTTGACCTGTTGGCTGCAAGGCCCCATTCGCTAGCATTGGGTTGACCTGGTGGCTGCAAAGCCCCACTCGCTTGCAGGGGATTGATCTGGTGGCTGCAAGGCCACATTCGCTTGCCTGGGGGTGACCTGGTGGCTTCAAGGCCGCGTTCACCTGGTGTCTGCAAGCCCCATTCGCTTGCCTGGGGTTGGCCTGGTGTCCGCAAGGCCCCATTCACTTACCTGGGATGGACGTGGTGGTTGCAAGGCCCCATTCGCTTACATTGTGTTGACCTGGTGGCTGCAACCCCCTTTCACTTGAATTGGGTTGACCTGGTGTCTGCAAGGCCCCATTTACTTCCAGGGGTTTCATCTGGTGGTTGCAAGGCCCCATTCACTTCCAGGGGTTGACCTGGTGGCTGGAAGGCCCCATTCGCTTGCCTGGGGTTGACATGATGGCTGCAAGGCCACATTAGCTTACCTGGGGTTGACCTGGTGGCTGCAAGGCCC
>NW_028324426.1:2391213-2419213 GCF_052110815.1 Crocodylus siamensis | reverse complement strand
CAGCAGGTGAACCCCCTGCTAGCCTGTGGAGCCCTAGAGGCACCAGGTCAACCCCAGGCAACTGAATGGGGCCTGGGTCAGGTGTGGGGGGCACTCCTTGGAGGCTTGAGCCTGGGTGGGGGGGCACTTGATGGAGGCTTAAGGCCCTGGCAGTTGTGCGGGTCCTGCGTCCGCTCTCCCGGTGGCTTTTTGGGAGTGAAGCCCAGGGCGGCAGCAAGTCCGGGCACCAGGACAACCCCAGGCATGCCTAGGGGGACTTTTGGAGCCCAGGTCAACCCCACGCAAGCGAATGGGGCCTTGCAGCCTCCAGGTCAAACCCAGGAAAGCGAATGGGGCCTTGCAGCCACCAGGTGAACCCCCTGCAAGCCTATGGGGCCCTGCACGCACCAGGTCAACCCCAGGCAAGCGAATGGAGCCTTACAGCACCAGGTCAACCCCCGGCAAGCGCATGGGGCCTTGCAGGCACCAAGGCATACCCAGGTAAGCGAATGGGACCTTGCAGCCACCAGGTCAACCCTAGGCAAGCGAATGGGGCCTGGCCCAGGTGGGGGGGGCACTTTTTGGGGGCTTAAGGCCCTGGCGGTTGTGCGGGTCTTGAGTCCGCACTCCCGGTGGTTTTTTGGGAGTGAAGACAAGGGTGCCAGCACGTCCGGGCACCAGGACAACCCCAGGCATGCCTAGGGGGACTTTTGGAGCCCAGGTCAACCCCACGCAAGCGAATGGGGCCTTGCAGCCTCCAGGTCAAACCCAGGAAAGTGAATGGGGCCTTGCAGCCACCAGGTGAACCCCCTGCAAGCCTATGGGGCCCTGCACGCACCAGGTCAACCCCAGGCAAGCGAATGGGGCCTGGGCCAGCTGGGGGGGGCACTCCTTGGAGCCTTAAGCCCGGGTGGCGGGGCACTTGATGGAGGCTTTAGGCCCTGGAGGTTCTGCGGGTCCTGCATCCACACCTCTGGTGTTTTTTTGGGAGTGAAGCCCAGGGCGGCAGCATGTCCAGGCACCAGGTCAACCCCAGGCATGCCTAGGGGGACTTTTGGAGCACATGTCAACCCCAGGCAAGCGAATGGGTCCTTGAAGACACCAGGTCAACCCAGTGCAAGCGAATGGGGACTGGCCCAGGTGGGGGGTCACTTTGTGGAGGCTTAAGCCCCGGTGTGGGGAGCACTTGATGGAGGCTTAAGGCTCTGGCAGTTGTGAGGGTCCTGCGTCCGCACTCCCGGTGGCTTTTTGGGAGTGAAGCCCAGGGCGGCAGCATGTCCGGGCACCAGGACAACCCCAGGCATGCCTAGGGGGACTTTTGGAGCCCAGTTCTACCCCAGGCAAGCGAATGGAGCCTTACAGCACCAGGTCAACCCCCGGCAAGCGCATGGGGCCTTGCAGGCACCAAGGCATACCCAGGTAAGCGAATGGGACCTTGCAGCCACCAGGTCAACCCTAGGCAAGCGAATGGGGCCTGGCCCAGGTGGGGGGGGCACTTTTTGGGGGCTTAAGGCCCTGGCGGTTGTGCGGGTCTTGAGTCCGCACTCCCGGTGGTTTTTTGGGAGTGAAGACAAGGGTGCCAGCACGTCCGGGCACCAGGACAACCCCAGGCATGCCTAGGGGGACTTTTGGAGCCCAGGTCAACCCCACGCAAGCGAATGGGGCCTTGCAGCCACCAGGTGAACCCCCTGCAAGCCTATTGGGCCCTGCACGCACCAGGTCAACCCCAGGCAAGCGAATGGGGCCTGGGTCAGGTGTGGGGGGACACTCCTTGGAGGTTTGAGCCCGGGTGGGGGGCACTTGATGGAGGCTTAATGCCCTGGTGGTTGTGCGGGTCCTCCGTCCGCACTCCCGGTGGTTTTTTGAGAGTGCAGCAGTCTGGGCACCAGGTCAACCCTAGGCATGCCAGGGGGCAGCATCAACCCCTCCGAATGGGGGCACCAGGTCAAACCCCGAATAGGGCCTGGCCCAGGTGGGGGGGGCACTCCTTGGAGGCTTTAGGTTCTGGCATGCCTAGGGGGACTTTTGGAGCCCAGGTCAACCCCACGCAAGCGAATGGGGCCTTGCAGCCTCCAGGTCAAACCCAGGTAAGCGAATGGGGCCTTGCAGCCACCAGGTGAACCCCCTGCAAGCCTATGCGGCCCTGCACGCACCAGGTCAACTCCAGGCAAGAGAATGGGGCCTTGGCCAGCTGCGGGGGACACTACTTGGAGGCTTAAGCCCGGGTGGCGGGGCACTTGATGGAGGCTTTAGGCCCTGGAGGTTCTGCGGGTCCTGCTTCCGCACCTCTGGTGTTTTTTTGGGAGTGAAGCCCAGGGCGGCAGCATGTCCAGGCACCAGGTCAACCCCAGGCATGCCTAGGGGGACTTTTGGAGCACATGTCAACCCCAGGCAAGATAATGGGGCCTTGCAGACACCAGGTCAACCCAGTGCAAGCGAATGGGGCCTGGCCCAGGTGGGGGGGCACTTTGTGGAGGCTTAAGCCCGGGTGTGGGGAGCACTTGATGGAGGCTTAAGGCTCTGGCAGTTGTGAGGGTCCTGCGTCCGCACTCCCGGTGGCTTTTTGGGAGTGAAGCCCAGGGCGGCAGCAAGTCTGGGCACCAGGACAACCCCAGGCATGCCTAGGGGGACTTTTGGAGCCCAGGTCAACCCCAGGCAAGCGAATGGGGCCTTGCAGCCACCAGCTGAACTCCCTGCAACCCTATGGGGCCCAGCACGCACCAGGTCAACCCCAGGCAAGGGAATGGGGCCTGGCCGAGGTGGGGGGGGCACTTGTTGGAGGCTTAAGCCCGGGTGGCGGGGCACTTGATGGAGGCTTAAGGCCCTGGCGGTTGTGCGGGTCCTGCGTCCGCACTCCCGGTGGTTTTTTGGGAGTGAAGTCAAGGGTGGCAGCATGTCCAGGCACCAGGTCACCCCAGGCATGCCTAGGGGGACTTTTGGAGCCCAGGTCAACCCCAGGCAAGCGAATGGGGCCTTGCAGCCAGCAGGTGAACCCCCTGCTAGCCTGTGGGGCCCTAGAGGCACCAGGTCAACCCCAGGCAACTGAATGGGGCCTGGGTCAGGTGTGGGGGGCACTCCTTGGAGGCTTGAGCCTGGGTGGGGGGGCACTTGATGGAGGCTTAAGGCCCTGGCAGTTGTGCGGGTCCTGCGTCCGCTCTCCCGGTGGCTTTTTGGGAGTGAAGCCCAGGGCGGCAGCAAGTCCGGGCACCAGGACAACCCCAGGCATGCCTAGGGGGACTTTTGGAGCCCAGGTCAACCCCACGCAAGCGAATGGGGCCTTGCAGCCACCAGCTGAACTCCCTGCAACCCTATGGGGCCCAGCACGCACCAGGTCAACCCCAGGCAAGGGAATGGGGCCTGGCCGAGGTGCGGGGGGCACTTGTTGGAGGCTTAAGCCCGGGTGGCGGGGCACTTGATGGAGGCTTAAGGCCCTGGCGGTTGTGCGGGTCCTGCGTCCGCACTCCCGGTGGTTTTTTGGGAGTGAAGTCAAGGGTGGCAGCATATCCAGGCACCAGGTCACCCCAGGCATGCCTAGGGGGACTTTTGGATCCCAGGTCAACCCCAGGCAAGCGAATGGGGCCTTGCAGCCTCCAGGTCAAACCCAGGAAAGCGAATGGGGCCTTGCAGCCACCAGGTGAACCCCCTGCAAGCCTATGGGGCCCTGCACGCACCAGGTCAACCCCAGGCAAGCGAATGGGGCCTGGGCCAGCTGGGGGGGCACTCCTTGGAGCCTTAAGCCCGGGTGGCGGGGCACTTGATTGAGGCTTTAGGCCCTGGAGGTTCTGCGGGTCCTGCTTCCACACCTCTGGTGTTTTTTTGGGAGTGAAGCCCAGGGCGGCAGCATGTCCAGGCACCAGGTCAACCCCAGGCATGCCTAGGGGGACTTTTGGAGCACATGTCAACCCCAGGCAAGCGAATGGGGCCTTGAAGACACCAGGTCAACCCAGTGCAAGCGAATGGGGCCTGGCCCAGGTGGGGGGGCACTTTGTGGAGGCTTAAGCCCGGGTGTGGGGAGCACTTGATGGAGGCTTAAGGCTCTGGCAGTTGTGAGGGTCCTGCGTCCGCACTCCCGGTGGCTTTTTGGGAGTGAAGCCCAGGGCGGCAGCATGTCCGGGCACCAGGACAACCCCAGGCATGCCTAGGGGGACTTTTGGAGCCCAGGTCAACCCCAGGCAAGCGAATGGGGCCTTGCAAGGAGCCTTGAAGCCCATGGGGGCAGCCACCAGGTCAACCCCAGGCAAGCGAATGGGGCCTCCAGGTGGGGGGGGCACCTTTTTGGAGGCAAGGCCCTGGCGGTTGTGCGGGTCCTGCGTCCGCACCCAGGGTGGCAGCATGTCCGGGCACCAGGTCAACCCCAGGCATGCCTAGGGGGACTTTTGGAGCCCAGGTCAACCCCAGGCAAGCGAATGGGGCCTTGCAGCCAGCAGGTGAACCCCCTGCTAGCCTGTGGGGCCCTAGAAGCACCAGGTCAACCCCAGGCAACTGAATGGGGCCTGGGTCAGGTGTGGGGGGCACTCCTTGGAGGCTTGAGCCTGGGTGGGGGGGCACTTGATGGAGGCTTAAGGCCCTGGCAGTTGTGCGGGTCCTGCGTCCGCACTCCCGGTGGCTTTTTGGGAGTGAAGCCCAGGGCGGCAGCAAGTCCGGGCACCAGGACAACCCCAGGCATGCCTAGGGGGACTTTTGGAGCCCAGGTCAACCCCACGCAAGCGAATGGGGCCTTGCAGCCACCAGCTGAACTCCCTGCAACCCTATGGGGCCCAGCAAGCACCAGGTCAACCCCAGGCAAGCGAATGGGGCCTGGCCGAGGTGCGGGGGGCACTTGTTGGAGGCTTAAGCCCGGGTGGCGGGGCACTTGATGGAGGCTTAAGGCCCTGGCGGTTGTGCGGGTCCTGCGTCCGCACTCCCGGTGGTTTTTTGGGAGTGAAGTCAAGGGTGGCAGCATATCCAGGCACCAGGTCACCCCAGGCATGCCTAGGGGGACTTTTGGAGCCCAGGTCAACCCCAGGCAAGCGAATGGGGCCTTGCAGCCTCCAGGTCAAACCCAGGAAAGCGAATGGGGCCTTGCAGCCACCAGGTGAACCCCCTGCAAGCCTATGGGGCCCTGCACGCACCAGGTCAACCCCAGGCAAGCGAATGGCGCCTGGGCCAGCTGGGGGGGGCACTCCTTGGAGCCTTAAGCCCGGGTGGCGGGGCACTTGATGGAGGCTTTAGGCCCTGGAGGTTCTGCGGGTCCTGCTTCCACACCTCTGGTGTTTTTTTGGGAGTGAAGCCCAGGGCGGCAGCATGTCCAGGCACCAGGTCAACCCCAGGCATGCCTAGGGGGACTTTTGGAGCACATGTCAACCCCAGGCAAGCGAATGGGGCCTTGAAGACACCAGGTCAACCCAGTGCAAGCGAATGGGGCCTGGCCCAGGTGGGGGGGCACTTTGTGGAGGCTTAAGCCCCGGTGTGGGGAGCACTTGATGGAGGCTTAAGGCTCTGGCAGTTGTGAGGGTCCTGCGTCCGCACTCCCGGTGGCTTTTTGGGAGTGAAGCCCAGGGCGGCAGCATGTCCGGGCACCAGGACAACCCCAGGCATGCCTAGGGGGACTTTTGGAGCCCAGGTCAACCCCAGGCAAGCGAATGGGGCCTTGCAGCCAGCAGGTGAACCCCCTGCTAGCCTATGGGGCCCTAGCACGCACCAGGTCAACCCCAGGCAACTGAATGGGGCCTGGGCCAGGTGTGGGGGGCACTCCTTGGAGGCTTGAGCCCGGGTGGGGGGGCACTTGATGGAGGCTTAAGGCCCTGGCAGTTGTGCGGGTCCTGCGTCCGCTCTCCCGGTGGTTTTTTTGGGACTGAAGCCCAGGGCGGCAGCAAGTCCGGGTACCAGGACAACCCCAGGCATGCCTAGGGGGACTTTTGGAGCCCAGGTCAACCCCACGCAAGCGAATGGGGCCTTGCAGCCTCCAGGTCAAACCCAGGAAAGCGAATGGGGCCTTGCAGCCACCAGGTGAACCCCCTGCAAGCCTATGGGGCCCTGCACGCACCAGGTCAACCCCAGGCAAGCGAATGGAGCCTTACAGCACCAGGTCAACCCCCGGCAAGCGCATGGGGCCTTGCAGGCACCAAGGCATACCCAGGTAAGCGAATGGGACCTTGCAGCCACCAGGTCCACCCTAGGCAAGCGAATGGGGCCTGGCCCAGGTGGGGGGGGCACTTTTTGGGGGCTTAAGGCCCTGGCGGTTGTGCGGGTCTTGAGTCCGCACTCCCGGTGGTTTTTTGGGAGTGAAGACAAGGGTGCCAGCACGTCCGGGCACCAGGACAACCCCAGGCATGCCTAGGGGGACTTTTGGAGCCCAGGTGAACCCCACGCAAGCGAATGGGGCCTTGCAGCCACCAGGTGAACCCCCTGCAAGCCTATTGGGCCCTGCACGCACCAGGTCAACCCCAGGCAAGCGAATGGGGCCTGGGCCAGGTGTGGGGGGCACTCCTTGGAGGTTTGAGCCCGGGTGGGGGGCACTTGATGGAGGCTTAATGCCCTGGTGGTTGTGCGGGTCCTCCGTCCGCACTCCCGGTGGTTTTTTGGGAGTGGAGCCCAGGGCGGCAGCATGTCCGGGCACCAGGACAACCCCAGGCATGCCTAGGGGGACTTTTGGGGCCCAGGTCAACCCCAGGCAAGCGAATGGAGCCTTACAGCACCAGGTCAACCCCCGGCAAGCGCATGGGGCCTTGCAGGCACCAAGGCATACCCAGGTAAGCGAATGGGACCTTGCAGCCACCAGGTCAACCCTAGGCAAGCGAATGGGGCCTGGCCCAGGTGGGGGGGGCACTTTTTGGGGGCTTAAGGCCCTGGCGGTTGTGCGGGTCTTGAGTCCGCACTCCCGGTGGTTTTTTGGGAGTGAAGACAAGGGTGCCAGCACGTCCGGGCACCAGGACAACCCCAGGCATGCCTAGGGGGACTTTTGGAGCCCAGGTCAACCCCACGCAAGCGAATGGGGCCTTGCAGCCACCAGGTGAACCCCCTGCAAGCCTATTGGGCCCTGCACGCACCAGGTCAACCCCAGGCAAGCGAATGGGGCCTGGGTCAGGTGTGGGGGGCACTCCTTGGAGGTTTGAGCCCGGGTGGGGGGCACTTGATGGAGGCTTAATGCCCTGGTGGTTGTGCGGGTCCTCCGTCCGCACTCCCGGTGGTTTTTTGGGAGTGGAGCCCAGGGCGGCAGCATGTCTGGGCACCAGGTCAACCCTAGGCATGCCAGGGGGACTTTTGGAGCCCAGCTCAACCCCTGGCAAGCGAATGGGGCCTTGCAGCCTCCAGGTCAAACCCAGGTAGGCGAATGGGGCCTTGCAGCCACCAGCTCAACCCCAGGCAAGCGAATGGGGCCTGGCCCAGGTGGGGGGGGCACTCCTTGGAGGCTTAAGGCTCTGGCAGTTGTGAGGGTCCTGCGTCCGCACTCCCGGTGGCTTTTTGGGAGTGAAGCCCAGGGCGGCAGCATGTCCGGGCACCAGGTCAACCACAAGCATGCCTAGGGGGACTTTTGGAGCCCAGGTCAACCCCAGGCAAGCGAATGGGGCCTTGCAGCCACCAGCTGAACTCCCTGCAACCCTATGGGGCCCAGCACGCACCAGGTCAACCCCAGGCAAGGGAATGGGGCCTGGCCGAGGTGGGGGGGGCACTTGTTGGAGGCTTAAGCCCGGGTGGCGGGGCACTTGATGGAGGCTTAAGGCCCTGGCGGTTGTGCGGGTCCTGCGTCCGCACTCCCGGTGGTTTTTTGGGAGTGAAGTCAAGGGTGGCAGCATATCCAGGCACCAGGTCACCCCAGGCATGCCTAGGGGGACTTTTGGAGCCCAGGTCAACCCCACGCAAGCGAATGGGGCCTTGCAGCCTCCAGGTCAAACCCAGGAAAGCGAATGGGGCCTTGCAGCCACCAGGTGAACCCCCTGCAAGCCTATGGGGCCCTGCACGCACCAGGTCAACCCCAGGCAAGCGAATGGGGCCTGGGCCAGCTGGGGGGGGCACTCCTTGGAGCCTTAAGCCCGGGTGGCGGGGCACTTGATGGAGGCTTTAGGCCCTGGAGGTTCTGCGGGTCCTGCTTCCACACCTCTGGTGTTTTTTTGGGAGTGAAGCCCAGGGCGGCAGCATGTCTGGGCACCAGGTCAACCCAGGGCATGCCTAGGGGGACTTTTGGAGCACATGTCAACCCCAGGCAAGCGAATGGGGCGTTGAAGACACCAGGTCAACCCAGTGCAAGCGAATGGGGCCTGGCCCAGGTGGGGGGGCACTTTGTGGAGGCTTAAGCCCGGGTGTGGGGAGCACTTGATGGAGGCTTAAGGCTCTGGCAGTTGTGAGGGTCCTGCGTCCGCACTCCCGGTGGCTTTTTGGGAGTGAAGCCCAGGGCGGCAGCATGTCCGGGCACCAGGACAACCCCAGGCATGCCTAGGGGGACTTTTGGGGCCCAGGTCAACCCCAGGCAAGCGAATGGAGCCTTACAGCACCAGGTCAACCCCCGGCAAGCGCATGGGGCCTTGCAGGCACCAAGGCATACCCAGGTAAGCGAATGGGACCTTGCAGCCACCAGGTCAACCCTAGGCAAGCGAATGGGGCCTGGCCCAGGTGGGGGGGGCACTTTTTGGGGGCTTAAGGCCCTGGCGGTTTTGCGGGTCTTGAGTCCGCACTCCCGGTGGTTTTTTGGGAGTGAAGACAAGGGTGCCAGCACGTCCGGGCACCAGGACAACCCCAGGCATGCCTAGGGGGACTTTTGGAGCCCAGGTCAACCCCAGGCAAGCGAATGGGGCCTTGCAGCCACCAGGTGAACCCCCTGCAAGCCTATTGGGCCCTGCACGCACCAGGTCAACCCCAGGCAAGCGAATGGGGCCTGGGCCAGGTGTGGGGGGCACTCCTTGGAGGTTTGAGCCCGGGTGGGGGGCACTTGATGGAGGCTTAATGCCCTGGTGGTTGTGCGGGTCCTCCGTCCGCACTCCCGGTGGTTTTTTGGGAGTGGAGCCCAGGGCGGCAGCATGTCTGGGCACCAGGTCAACCCTAGGCATGCCAGGGGGACTTTTGGAGCCCAGCTCAACCCCTGGCAAGCGAATGGGGCCTTGCAGCCTCCAGGTCAAACCCAGGGAAGCGAATGGGGCCTTGCAGCCACCAGCTCAACCCCAGGCAAGCGAATGGGGCCTGGCCCAGGTGGGGGGGGCACTCCTTGGAGGCTTAAGGCTCTGGCAGTTGTGAGGGTCCTGCGTCCGCACTCCCGGTGGCTTTTTGGGAGTGAACCCAGGGCGGCAGCATGTCTGGGCACCAGGTCAACCCCAAGCATGCCTAGGGGGACTTTTGGAGCCCAGGTCAACCCCACGCAAGCGAATGGGGCCTTGCAGCCACCAGCTGAAGCAACCCTATGGGGCCCAGCACGCACCAGGTCAACCCCAGGCAAGGGAATGGGCCTGGCCAGGTGGGGGGGGCACTTGTTGGAGGCTTAAGCCCGGGTGGCGGGGCACTTGATGGAGGCTTAAGGCCCTGGCGGTTGTGCGGGTCCTGCGTCCGCACTCCCGGTGGTTTTTTGGGAGTGAAGTCAAGGGTGGCAGCATATCCAGGCACCAGGTCACCCCAGGCATGCCTAGGGGGACTTTTGGAGCCCAGGTCAACCCCACGCAAGCGAATGGGGCCTTGCAGCCTCCAGGTCAAACCCAGCTAAGCGAATGGGGCCTTGCAGCCACCAGGTGAACCCCCTGCAAGCCTATGCGGCCCTGCACGCACCAGGTCAACTCCAGGCAAGAGAATGGGGCCTTGGCCAGCTGCGGGGGACACTACTTGGAGGCTTAAGCCCGGGTGGCGGGGCACTTGATGGAGGCTTTAGGCCCTGGAGGTTCTGCGGGTCCTGCTTCCGCACCTCTGGTGTTTTTTTGGAAGTGAAGCCCAGGGCGGCAGCATGTCCAGGCACCAGGTCAACCCCAGGCATGCCTAGGGGGACTTTTGGAGCACATGTCAACCCCAGGCAAGATAATGGGGCCTTGCAGACACCAGGTCAACCCAGTGCAAGCGAATGGGGCCTGGCCCAGGTGGGGGGGCACTTTGTGGAGGCTTAAGCCCGGGTGTGGGGAGCACTTGATGGAGGCTTAAGGCTCTGGCAGTTGTGAGGGTCCTGCGTCCGCACTCCCGGTGGCTTTTTGGGAGTGAAGCCCAGGGCGGCAGCAAGTCTGGGCACCAGGACAACCCCAGGCATGCCTAGGGGGACTTTTGGAGCCCAGGTCAACCCCAGGCAAGCGAATGGGGCCTTGCAGCCACCAGCTGAACTCCCTGCAACCCTATGGGGCCCAGCACGCACCAGGTCAACCCCAGGCAAGGGAATGGGGCCTGGCCGAGGTGGGGGGGGCACTTGTTGGAGGCTTAAGCCCGGGTGGCGGGGCACTTGATGGAGGCTTAAGGCCCTGGCGGTTGTGCGGGTCCTGCGTCCGCACTCCCGGTGGTTTTTTGGGAGTGAAGTCAAGGGTGGCAGCATGTCCAGGCACCAGGTCACCCCAGGCATGCCTAGGGGGACTTTTGGAGCCCAGGTCAACCCCAGGTCAACCCAGGAAAGCGAATGGGGCCTTGCAGCCAGCAGGTGAACCCCCTGCTAGCCTGTGGGGCCCTAGCAGGCACCAGGTCAACCCCAGGCAACTGAATGGGGCCTGGGTCAGGTGTGGGGGGCACTCCTTGGAGGCTTGAGCCTGGGTGGGGGGCACTTGATGGAGGCTTAAGGCCCTGGCAGTTGTGCGGGTCCTGCGTCCGCTCTCCCGGTGGCTTTTTGGGAGTGAAGCCCAGGGCGGCAGCAAGTCCGGGCACCAGGACAACCCCAGGCATGCCTAGGGGGACTTTTGGAGCCCAGGTCAACCCCAGGCAAGCGAATGGGGCCTTGCAGCCACCAGCTGAACTCCCTGCAACCCTATGGGGCCCAGCACGCACCAGGTCAACCCCAGGCAAGGGAATGGGGCCTGGCCGAGGTGGGGGGGCACTTGTTGGAGGCTTAAGCCCGGGTGGCGGGGCACTTGATGGAGGCTTAAGGCCCTGGCAGTTGTGCGGGTCCTGCGTCCGCACTCCCGGTGGCTTTTTGGGAGTGAAGCCCAGGGCGGCAGCATATCCAGGCACCAGGTCACCCCAGGCATGCCTAGGGGGACTTTTGGATCCCAGGTCAACCCCAGGCAAGCGAATGGGGCCTTGCAGCCTCCAGGTCAAACCCAGGAAAGCGAATGGGGCCTTGCAGCCACCAGGTGAACCCCCTGCAAGCCTATGGGGCCCTGCACGCACCAGGTCAACCCCAGGCAAGCGAATGGGGCCTGGGCCAGCTGGGGGGGGCACTCCTTGGAGCCTTAAGCCCGGGTGGCGGGGCACTTGATGGAGGCTTTAGGCCCTGGAGGTTCTGCGGGTCCTGCTTCCACACCTCTGGTGTTTTTTTGGGAGTGAAGCCCAGGGCGGCAGCATGTCCAGGCACCAGGTCAACCCCAGGCATGCCTAGGGGGACTTTTGGAGCACATGTCAACCCCAGGCAAGCGAATGGGGCCTTGAAGACACCAGGTCAACCCAGTGCAAGCGAATGGGGCCTGGCCCAGGTGGGGGGGCACTTTGTGGAGGCTTAAGCCCGGGTGTGGGGAGCACTTGATGGAGGCTTAAGGCTCTGGCAGTTGTGAGGGTCCTGCGTCCGCACTCCCGGTGGCTTTTTGGGAGTGAAGCCCAGGGCGGCAGCATGTCCGGGCACCAGGACAACCCCAGGCATGCCTAGGGGGACTTTTGGGGCCCAGGTCAACCCCAGGCAAGCGAATGGAGCCTTACAGCACCAGGTCAACCCCCGGCAAGCGCATGGGGCCTTGCAGGCACCAAGGCATACCCAGGTAAGCGAATGGGACCTTGCAGCCACCAGGTCAACCCTAGGCAAGCGAATGGGGCCTGGCCCAGGTGGGGGGGGCACTTTTTGGGGGCTTAAGGCCCTGGCGGTTGTGCGGGTCTTGAGTCCGCACTCCCGGTGGTTTTTTGGGAGTGAAGACAAGGGTGCCAGCACGTCCGGGCACCAGGACAACCCCAGGCATGCCTAGGGGGACTTTTGGAGCCCAGGTCAACCCCAGGCAAGCGAATGGGGCCTTGCAGCCACCAGGTGAACCCCCTGCAAGCCTATTGGGCCCTGCACGCACCAGGTCAACCCCAGGCAAGCGAATGGGGCCTGGGTCAGGTGTGGGGGGCACTCCTTGGAGGTTTGAGCCCGGGTGGGGGGCACTTGATGGAGGCTTAATGCCTTGGTGGTTGTGCGGGTCCTCCGTCCGCACTCCCGGTGGTTTTTTGGGAGTGGAGCCCAGGGCGGCAGCATGTCTGGGCACCAGGTCAACCCTAGGCATGCCAGGGGGACTTTTGGAGCCCAGCTCAACCCCTGGCAAGCGAATGGGGCCTTGCAGCCTCCAGGTCAAACCCAGGTAGGCGAATGGGGCCTTGCAGCCACCAGCTCAACCCCAGGCAAGCGAATGGGGCCTGGCCCAGGTGGGGGGGGCACTCCTTGGAGGCTTAAGGCTCTGGCAGTTGTGAGGGTCCTGCGTCCGCACTCCCGGTGGCTTTTTGGGAGTGAAGCCCAGGGCGGCAGCATGTCCGGGCACCAGGTCAACCACAAGCATGCCTAGGGGGACTTTTGGAGCCCAGGTCAACCCCAGGCAAGCGAATGGGGCCTTGCAGCCACCAGCTGAACTCCCTGCAACCCTATGGGGCCCAGCACGCACCAGGTCAACCCCAGGCAAGGGAATGGGGCCTGGCCGAGGTGGGGGGGGCACTTGTTGGAGGCTTAAGCCCGGGTGGCGGGGCACTTGATGGAGGCTTAAGGCCCTGGCGGTTGTGCGGGTCCTGCGTCCGCACTCCCGGTGGTTTTTTGGGAGTGAAGTCAAGGGTGGCAGCATATCCAGGCACCAGGTCACCCCAGGCATGCCTAGGGGGACTTTTGGAGCCCAGGTCAACCCCACGCAAGCGAATGGGGCCTTGCAGCATCCAGGTCAAACCCAGCTAAGCGAATGGGGCCTTGCAGCCACCAGGTGAACCCCCTGCAAGCCTATGCGGCCCTGCACGCACCAGGTCAACTCCAGGCAAGAGAATGGGGCCTTGGCCTGCTGCGGGGGACACTACTTGGAGGCTTAAGCCCGGGTGGCGGGGCACTTGATGGAGGCTTTAGGCCCTGGAGGTTCTGCGGGTCCTGCTTCCGCACCTCTGGTGTTTTTTTGGAAGTGAAGCCCAGGGCGGCAGCATGTCCAGGCACCAGGTCAACCCCAGGCATGCCTAGGGGGACTTTTGGAGCACATGTCAACCCCAGGCAAGATAATGGGGCCTTGCAGACACCAGGTCAACCCAGTGCAAGCGAATGGGGCCTGGCCCAGGTGGGGGGGCACTTTGTGGAGGCTTAAGCCCGGGTGTGGGGAGCACTTGATGGAGGCTTAAGGCTCTGGCAGTTGTGAGGGTACTGCGTCCGCACTCCCGGTGGCTTTTTGGGAGTGAAGCCCAGGGCGGCAGCAAGTCTGGGCACCAGGACAACCCCAGGCATGCCTCGGGGGACTTTTGGAGCCCAGGTCAACCCCAGGCAAGCGAATGGGGCCTTGCAGCCACCAGCTGAACTCCCTGCAACCCTATGGGGCCCAGCACGCACCAGGTCAACCCCAGGCAAGGGAATGGGGCCTGGCCGAGGTGGGGGGGGCACTTGTTGGAGGCTTAAGCCCGGGTGGCGGGGCACTTGATGGAGGCTTAAGGCCCTGGCGGTTGGACGGGTCCTGCGTCCGCACTCCCGGTGGTTTTTTGGGAGTGAAGTCAAGGGTGGCAGCATATCCAGGCACCAGGTCACCCCAGGCATGCCTAGGGGGACTTTTGGAGCCCAGGTCAACCCCAGGCAAGCGAATGGGGCCTTGCAGCCAGCAGGTGAACCCCCTGCTAGCCTGTGGGGCCCTAGAGGCACCAGGTCAACCCCAGGCAACTGAATGGGGCCTGGGTCAGGTGTGGGGGGCACTCCTTGGAGGCTTGAGCCTGGGTGGGGGGGCACTTGATGGAGGCTTAAGGCCCTGGCAGTTGTGCGGGTCCTGCGTCCGCTCTCCCGGTGGCTTTTTGGGAGTGAAGCCCAGGGCGGCAGCAAGTCCGGGCACCAGGACAACCCCAGGCATGCCTAGGGGGACTTTTGGAGCCCAGGTCAACCCCACGCAAGCGAATGGGGCCTTGCAGCCACCAGCTGAACTCCCTGCAACCCTATGGGGCCCAGCACGCACCAGGTCAACCCCAGGCAAGGGAATGGGGCCTGGCCGAGGTGGGGGGGGCACTTGTTGGAGGCTTAAGCCCGGGTGGCGGGGCACTTGATGGAGGCTTAAGGCCCTGGCGGTTGTGCGGGTCCTGCGTCCGCACTCCCGGTGGTTTTTTGGGAGTGAAGTCAAGGGTGGCAGCATGTCCAGGCACCAGGTCACCCCAGGCATGCCTAGGGGGACTTTTGGAGCCCAGGTCAACCCCAGGCAAGCGAATGGGGCCTGGAGCCCAGGTCAACCCCAGGCTAGCGAATGGAGCCTTACAGCACCAGGTCAACCCCCGGCAAGCGCATGGGGCCTTGCAGGCACCAAGGCATACCCAGGTAAGCGAATGGGACCTTGCAGCCACCAGGTCAACCCTAGGCAAGCGAATGGGGCCTGGCCCAGGTGGGGGGGGCACTTTTTGGGGGCTTAAGGCCCTGGCGGTTGTGCGGGTCTTGAGTCCGCACTCCCGGTGGTTTTTTGGGAGTGAAGACAAGGGTGCCAGCACGTCCGGGCACCAGGACAACCCCAGGCATGCCTGGGGGATCTTTTGGAGCCCAGGTCAACCCCAGGCAAGCGAATGGGGCCTTGCAGCCACCAGGTGAACCCCCTGCAAGCCTATGGGGCCCTGCACGCACCAGGTCAACCCCAGGCAAGCGAATGGGGCCTGGGCCAGGTGTGGGGGGCACTCCTTGGAGGTTTGAGCCCGGGTGGGGGGCACTTGATGGAGGCTTAATGCCCTGGTGGTTGTGCGGGTCCTCCGTCCGCACTCCCGGTGGTTTTTTGGGAGTGGAGCCCAGGGCGGCAGCATGTCTGGGCACCAGGTCAACCCTAGGCATGCCAGGGGGACTTTTGGATCCCAGCTCAACCCCTGGCAAGCGAATGGGGCCTTGCAGCCTCCAGGTCAAACCCAGGGAAGCGAATGGGGCCTTGCAGCCCCCAGCTCAACCCCAGGCAAGCGAATAGGGCCTGGCCCAGGTGGGGGGGGCACTCCTTGGAGGCTTAAGGCTCTGGCAGTTGTGAGGGTCCTGCGTCCGCACTCCCGGTGGCTTTTTGGGAGTGAAGCCCAGGGCGGCAGCATGTCCGGGCACCAGGTCAACCCCAAGCATGCCTAGGGGGACTTTTGGAGCCCAGGTCAACCCCACGCAAGCGAATGGGGCCTTGCAGCCTCCAGGTCAAACCCAGCTAAGCGAATGGGGCCTTGCAGCCACCAGGTGAACCCCCTGCAAGCCTATGCGGCCCTGCACGCACCAGGTCAACTCCAGGCAAGAGAATGGGGCCTTGGCCAGCTGCGGGGGGCACTACTTGGAGGCTTAAGCCCGGGTGGCGGGGCACTTGATGGAGGCTTTAGGCCCTGGAGGTTCTGCGGGTCCTGCTTCCGCACCTCTGGTGTTTTTTTGGAAGTGAAGCCCAGGGCGGCAGCATGTCCAGGCACCAGGTCAACCCCAGGCATGCCTAGGGGGACTTTTGGAGCACATGTCAACCCCAGGCAAGATAATGGGGCCTTGCAGACACCAGGTCAACCCAGTGCAAGCGAATGGGGCCTGGCCCAGGTGGGGGGGCACTTTGTGGAGGCTTAAGCCCGGGTGTGGGGAGCACTTGATGGAGGCTTAAGGCTCTGGCAGTTGTGAGGGTCCTGCGTCCGCACTCCCGGTGGCTTTTTGGGAGTGAAGCCCAGGGCGGCAGCAAGTCTGGGCACCAGGACAACCCCAGGCATGCCTAGGGGGACTTTTGGAGCCCAGGTCAACCCCAGGCAAGCGAATGGGGCCTTGCAGCCACCAGCTGAACTCCCTGCAACCCTATGGGGCCCAGCACGCACCAGGTCAACCCCAGGCAAGGGAATGGGGCCTGGCCGAGGTGGGGGGGGCACTTGTTGGAGGCTTAAGCCCGGGTGGCGGGGCACTTGATGGAGGCTTAAGGCCCTGGCGGTTGTGCGGGTCCTGCGTCCGCACTCCCGGTGGTTTTTTGGGAGTGAAGTCAAGGGTGGCAGCATGTCCAGGCACCAGGTCACCCCAGGCATGCCTAGGGGGACTTTTGGAGCCCAGGTCAACCCCAGGCAAGCGAATGGGGCCTTGCAGCCAGCAGGTGAACCCCCTGCTAGCCTGTGGGGCCCTAGAGGCACCAGGTCAACCCCAGGCAACTGAATGGGGCCTGGGTCAGGTGTGGGGGGCACTCCTTGGAGGCTTGAGCCTGGGTGGGGGGGCACTTGATGGAGGCTTAAGGCCCTGGCAGTTGTGCGGGTCCTGCGTCCGCTCTCCCGGTGGCTTTTTGGGAGTGAAGCCCAGGGCGGCAGCAAGTCCGGGCACCAGGACAACCCCAGGCATGCCTAGGGGGACTTTTGGAGCCCAGGTCAACCCCACGCAAGCGAATGGGGCCTTGCAGCCACCAGCTGAACTCCCTGCAACCCTATGGGGCCCAGCACGCACCAGGTCAACCCCAGGCAAGGGAATGGGGCCTGGCCGAGGTGGGGGGGCACTTGTTGGAGGCTTAAGCCCGGGTGGCGGGGCACTTGATGGAGGCTTAAGGCCCTGGCGGTTGTGCGGGTCCTGCGTCCGCACTCCCGGTGGTTTTTTGGGAGTGAAGTCAAGGGTGGCAGCATATCCAGGCACCAGGTCACCCCAGGCATGCCTAGGGGGACTTTTGGATCCCAGGTCAACCCCAGGCAAGCGAATGGGGCCTTGCAGCCTCCAGGTCAAACCCAGGAAAGCGAATGGGGCCTTGCAGCCACCAGGTGAACCCCCTGCAAGCCTATGGGGCCCTGCACGCACCAGGTCAACCCCAGGCAAGCGAATGGGGCCTGGGCCAGCTGGGGGGGGCACTCCTTGGAGCCTTAAGCCCGGGTGGCGGGGCACTTGATGGAGGCTTTAGGCCCTGGAGGTTCTGCGGGTCCTGCTTCCACACCTCTGGTGTTTTTTTGGGAGTGAAGCCCAGGGCGGCAGCATGTCCAGGCACCAGGTCAACCCCAGGCATGCCTAGGGGGACTTTTGGAGCACATGTCAACCCCAGGCAAGCGAATGGGGCCTTGAAGACACCAGGTCAACCCAGTGCAAGCGAATGGGGCCTGGCCCAGGTGGGGGGGCACTTTGTGGAGGCTTAAGCCCGGGTGTGGGGAGAACTTGATGGAGGCTTAAGGCTCTGGCAGTTGTGAGGGTCCTGCGTCCGCACTCCCGGTGGCTTTTTGGGAGTGAAGCCCAGGGCGGCAGCATGTCCGGGCACCAGGACAACCCCAGGCATGCCTAGGGGGACTTTTGGGGCCCAGGTCAACCCCAGGCAAGCGAATGGAGCCTTACAGCACCAGGTCAACCCCCGGCAAGCGCATGGGGCCTTGCAGGCACCAAGGCATACCCAGGTAAGCGAATGGGACCTTGCAGCCACCAGGTCAACCCTAGGCAAGCGAATGGGGCCTGGCCCAGGTGGGGGGGGCACTTTTTGGGGGCTTAAGGCCCTGGCGGTTGTGCGGGTCTTGAGTCCGCACTCCCGGTGGTTTTTTGGGAGTGAAGACAAGGGTGCCAGCACGTCCGGGCACCAGGACAACCCCAGGCATGCCTAGGGGGACTTTTGGAGCCCAGGTCAACCCCAGGCAAGCGAATGGGGCCTTGCAGCCACCAGGTGAACCCCCTGCAAGCCTATGGGGCCCAGCACGCACCAGGTCAACCCCAGGCAAGCGAATGGGGCCTGGGTCAGGTGTGGGGGGCACTCCTTGGAGGTTTGAGCCCGGGTGGGGGGCACTTGATGGAGGCTTAATGCCTTGGTGGTTGTGCGGGTCCTCCGTCCGCACTCCCGGTGGTTTTTTGGGAGTGGAGCCCAGGGCGGCAGCATGTCTGGGCACCAGGTCAACCCTAGGCATGCCAGGGGGACTTTTGGAGCCCAGCTCAACCCCTGGCAAGCGAATGGGGCCTTGCAGCCTCCAGGTCAAACCCAGGTAGGCGAATGGGGCCTTGCAGCCACCAGCTCAACCCCAGGCAAGCGAATGGGGCCTGGCCCAGGTGGGGGGGGCACTCCTTGGAGGCTTAAGGCTCTGGCAGTTGTGAGGGTCCTGCGTCCGCACTCCCGGTGGCTTTTTGGGAGTGAAGCCCAGGGCGGCAGCATGTCCGGGCACCAGGTCAACCACAAGCATGCCTAGGGGGACTTTTGGAGCCCAGGTCAACCCCAGGCAAGCGAATGGGGCCTTGCAGCCACCAGCTGAACTCCCTGCAACCCTATGGGGCCCAGCACGCACCAGGTCAACCCCAGGCAAGGGAATGGGGCCTGGCCGAGGTGGGGGGGGCACTTGTTGGAGGCTTAAGCCCGGGTGGCGGGGCACTTGATGGAGGCTTAAGGCCCTGGCGGTTGTGCGGGTCCTGCGTCCGCACTCCCGGTGGTTTTTTGGGAGTGAAGTCAAGGGTGGCAGCATAGTCCAGGCACCAGGTCACCCCAGGCATGCCTAGGGGGACTTTTGGAGCCCAGGTCAACCCCACGCAAGCGAATGGGGCCTTGCAGCCTCCAGGTCAAACCCAGGAAAGCGAATGGGGCCTTGCAGCCACCAGGTGAACCCCCTGCAAGCCTATGGGGCCCTGCACGCACCAGGTCAACCCCAGGCAAGCGAATGGGGCCTGGGCCAGCTGGGGGGGGCACTCCTTGGAGCCTTAAGCCCGGGTGGCGGGGCACTTGATGGAGGCTTTAGGCCCTGGAGGTTCTGCGGGTCCTGCTTCCACACCTCTGGTGTTTTTTTGGGAGTGAAGCCCAGGGCGGCAGCATGTCCAGGCACCAGGTCAACCCCGGGCATGCCTAGGGGGACTTTTGGAGCACATGTCAACCCCAGGCAAGCGAATGGGGCCTTGAAGACACCAGGTCAACCCAGTGCAAGCGAATGGGGCCTGGCCCAGGTGGGGGGGCACTTTGTGGAGGCTTAAGCCCGGGTGTGGGGAGCACTTGATGGAGGCTTAAGGCTCTGGCAGTTGTGAGGGTCCTGCGTCCGCACTCCCGGTGGCTTTTTGGGAGTGAAGCCCAGGGCGGCAGCATGTCCGGGCACCAGGACAACCCCAGGCATGCCTAGGGGGACTTTTGGAGCCCAGGTCAACCCCAGGCAAGCGAATGGAGCCTTACAGCACCAGGTCAACCCCCGGCAAGCGCATGGGGCCTTGCAGGCACCAAGGCATACCCAGGTAAGCGAATGGGACCTTGCAGCCACCAGGTCAACCCTAGGCAAGCGAATGGGGCCTGGCCCAGGTGGGGGGGGCACTTTTTGGGGGCTTAAGGCCCTGGCGGTTTTGCGGGTCTTGAGTCCGCACTCCCGGTGGTTTTTTGGGAGTGAAGACAAGGGTGCCAGCACGTCCGGGCACCAGGACAACCCCAGGCATGCCTAGGGGGACTTTTGGAGCCCAGGTCAACCCCAGGCAAGCGAATGGGGCCTTGCAGCCACCAGGTGAACCCCCTGCAAGCCTATTGGGCCCTGCACGCACCAGGTCAACCCCAAGGGGGACTTTTGGAGCCCAGGTCAACCCCAGGCAAGCGAATGGGGCCTTGCAGCCACCAGGTGAACCCCCTGCAAGCCTATGGGGCCCTGCACGCACCAGGTCAACCCCAGGCAAGCGAATGGGGCCTGGGCCAGGTGTGGGGGGCACTCCTTGGAGGTTTGAGCCCGGGTGGGGGGCACTTGATGGAGGCTTAATGCCCTGGTGGTTGTGCGGGTCCTCCGTCCGCACTCCCGGTGGTTTTTTGGGAGTGGAGCCCAGGGCGGCAGCATGTCTGGGCACCAGGTCAACCCTAGGCATGCCAGGGGGACTTTTGGAGCCCAGGTCAACCCCTGGCAAGCGAATGGGGCCTTGCAGCCTCCAGGTCAAACCCAGGGAAGCGAATGGGGCCTTGCAGCCACCAGCTCAACCCCAGGCAAGCGAATGGGGCCTGGCCCAGGTGGGGGGGGCACTCCTTGGAGGCTTAAGGCTCTGGCAGTTGTGAGGGTCCTGCGTCCGCACTCCCGGTGGCTTTTTGGGAGTGAAGCCCAGGGCGGCAGCATGTCCGGGCACCAGGTCAACCCCAAGCATGCCTAGGGGGACTTTTGGAGCCCAGGTCAACCCCACGCAAGCGAATGGGGCCTTGCAGCCTCCAGGTCAAACCCAGCTAAGCGAATGGGGCCTTGCAGCCACCAGGTGAACCCCCTGCAAGCCTATGCGGCCCTGCACGCACCAGGTCAACTCCAGGCAAGAGAATGGGGCCTTGGCCAGCTGCGGGGGGCACTACTTGGAGGCTTAAGCCCGGGTGGCGGGGCACTTGATGGAGGCTTTAGGCCCTGGAGGTTCTGCGGGTCCTGCTTCCGCACCTCTGGTGTTTTTTTGGAAGTGAAGCCCAGGGCGGCAGCATGTCCAGGCACCAGGTCAACCCCAGGCATGCCTAGGGGGACTTTTGGAGCACATGTCAACCCCAGGCAAGATAATGGGGCCTTGCAGACACCAGGTCAACCCAGTGCAAGCGAATGGGGCCTGGCCCAGGTGGGGGGGCACTTTGTGGAGGCTTAAGCCCGGGTGTGGGGAGCACTTGATGGAGGCTTAAGGCTCTGGCAGTTGTGAGGGTCCTGCGTCCGCACTCCCGGTGGCTTTTTGGGAGTGAAGCCCAGGGCGGCAGCAAGTCTGGGCACCAGGACAACCCCAGGCATGCCTAGGGGGACTTTTGGAGCCCAGGTCAACCCCAGGCAAGCGAATGGGGCCTTGCAGCCACCAGCTGAACTCCCTGCAACCCTATGGGGCCCAGCACGCACCAGGTCAACCCCAGGCAAGGGAATGGGGCCTGGCCGAGGTGGGGGGGGCACTTGTTGGAGGCTTAAGCCCGGGTGGCGGGGCACTTGATGGAGGCTTAAGGCCCTGGCGGTTGTGCGGGTCCTGCGTCCGCACTCCCGGTGGTTTTTTGGGAGTGAAGTCAAGGGTGGCAGCATATCCAGGCACCAGGTCACCCCAGGCATGCCTAGGGGGACTTTTGGAGCCCAGGTCAACCCCACGCAAGCGAATGGGGCCTTGCAGCATCCAGGTCAAACCCAGCTAAGCAAATGGGGCCTTGCAGCCACCAGGTGAACCCCCTGCAAGCCTATGCGGCCCTGCACGCACCAGGTCAACTCCAGGCAAGAGAATGGGGCCTTGGCCTGCTGCGGGGGACACTACTTGGAGGCTTAAGCCCGGGTGGCGGGGCACTTGATGGAGGCTTTAGGCCCTGGAGGTTCTGCGGGTCCTGCTTCCGCACCTCTGGTGTTTTTTTGGAAGTGAAGCCCAGGGCGGCAGCATGTCCAGGCACCAGGTCAACCCCAGGCATGCCTAGGGGGACTTTTGGAGCACATGTCAACCCCAGGCAAGATAATGGGGCCTTGCAGACACCAGGTCAACCCAGTGCAAGCGAATGGGGCCTGGCCCAGGTGGGGGGGCACTTTGTGGAGGCTTAAGCCCGGGTGTGGGGAGCACTTGATGGAGGCTTAAGGCTCTGGCAGTTGTGAGGGTACTGCGTCCGCACTCCCGGTGGCTTTTTGGGAGTGAAGCCCAGGGCGGCAGCAAGTCTGGGCACCAGGACAACCCCAGGCATGCCTAGGGGGACTTTTGGAGCCCAGGTCAACCCCAGGCAAGCGAATGGGGCCTTGCAGCCAACAGCTGAACTCCCTGCAACCCTATGGGGCCCAGCACGCACCAGGTCAACCCCAGGCAAGGGAATGGGGCCTGGCCGAGGTCGGGGGGGCACTTGTTGGAGGCTTAAGCCCGGGTGGCGGGGCACTTGATGGAGGCTTAAGGCCCTGGCGGTTGGACGGGTCCTGCGTCCGCACTCCCGGTGGTTTTTTGGGAGTGAAGTCAAGGGTGGCAGCATGTCCAGGCACCAGGTCACCCCAGGCATGCCTAGGGGGACTTTTGGAGCCCAGGTCAACCCCAGGCAAGCGAATGGGGCCTTGCAGCCAGCAGGTGAACCCCCTGCTAGCCTGTGGGGCCCTAGAGGCACCAGGTCAACCCCAGGCAACTGAATGGGGCCTGGGTCAGGTGTGGGGGGCACTCCTTGGAGGCTTGAGCCTGGGTGGGGGGCACTTGATGGAGGCTTAAGGCCCTGGCAGTTGTGAGGGTCCTGCGTCCGCTCTCCCGGTGGCTTTTTGGGAGTGAAGCCCAGGGCGGCAGCAAGTCCGGGCACCAGGACAACCCCAGGCATGCCTAGGGGGACTTTTGGAGCCCAGGTCAACCCCACGCAAGCGAATGGGGCCTTGCAGCCACCAGCTGAACTCCCTGCAACCCTATGGGGCCCAGCACGCACCAGGTCAACCCCAGGCAAGGGAATGGGGCCTGGCCGAGGTGGGGGGGGCACTTGTTGGAGGCTTAAGCCCGGGTGGCGGGGCACTTGATGGAGGCTTAAGGCCCTTGGCGGTTGTGCGGGTCCTGCGTCCGCTCTCCCGGTGGTTTTTTGGGAGTGAAGCCCAGGGCGGCAGCAAGTCCAGGCACCAGGTCAACCCCAGGCATGCCTAGGGGGACTTTTGGAGCCCAGGTCAACCCCACGCAAGCGAATGGGGCCTTGCAGCCTCCAGGTCAAACCCAGGAAAGCGAATGGGGCCTTGCAGCCACCAGGTGAACCCCCTGCAAGCCTATGGGGCCCTGCACGCACCAGGTCAACCCCAGGCAAGCGAATGGGGCCTGGGCCAGCTGGGGGGGGCACTCCTTGGAGCCTTAAGCCCGGGTGGGGGGCACTTGATGGAGGCTTTAGGCCCTGGAGGTTCTGCGGGTCCTGCTTCCACACCTCTGGTGTTTTTTTGGGAGTGAAGCCCAGGGCGGCAGCATGTCCAGGCACCAGGTCAACCCCAGGCATGCCTAGGGGGACTTTTGGAGCACATGTCAACCCCAGGCAAGCGAATGGGGCCTTGAAGACACCAGGTCAACCCAGTGCAAGCGAATGGGGCCTGGCCCAGGTGGGGGGGCACTTTGTGGAGGCTTAAGCCCGGGTGTGGGGAGAACTTGATGGAGGCTTAAGGCTCTGGCAGTTGTGAGGGTCCTGCGTCCGCACTCCCGGTGGCTTTTTGGGAGTGAAGCCCAGGGCGGCAGCATGTCCGGGCACCAGGACAACCCCAGGCATGCCTAGGGGGACTTTTGGGGCCCAGGTCAACCCCAGGCAAGCGAATGGAGCCTTACAGCACCAGGTCAACCCCCGGCAAGCGCATGGGGCCTTGCAGGCACCAAGGCATACCCAGGTAAGCGAATGGGACCTTGCAGCCACCAGGTCAACCCTAGGCAAGCGAATGGGGCCTGGCCCAGGTGGGGGGGGGCACTTTTTGGGGGCTTAAGGCCCTGGCGGTTGTGCGGGTCTTGCGTCCGCACTCCCGGTGGTTTTTTGGGAGTGAAGACAAGGGTGCCAGCACGTCCGGGCACCAGGACAACCCCAGGCATGCCTAGGGGGACTTTTGGAGCCCAGGTCAACCCCAGGCAAGCGAATGGGGCCTTGCAGCCACCAGGTGAACCCCCTGCAAGCCTATGGGGCCCTGCACGCACCAGGTCAACCCCAGGCAAGCGAATGGGGCCTGGGCCAGGTGTGGGGGGCACTCCTTGGAGGTTTGAGCCCGGGTGGGGGGCACTTGATGGAGGCTTAATGCCCTGGTGGTTGTGCGGGTCCTCCGTCCGCACTCCCGGTGGTTTTTTGGGAGTGGAGCCCAGGGCGGCAGCATGTCTGGGCACCAGGTCAACCCTAGGCATGCCAGGGGGACTTTTGGAGCCCAGCTCAACCCCTGGCAAGCGAATGGGGCCTTGCAGCCTCCAGGTCAAACCCAGGGAAGCGAATGGGGCCTTGCAGCCACCAGCTCAACCCCAGGCAAGCGAATGGGGCCTGGCCCAGGTGGGGGGGGCACTCCTTGGAGGCTTAAGGCTCTGGCAGTTGTGAGGGTCCTGCGTCCGCACTCCCGGTGGCTTTTTGGGAGTGAAGCCCAGGGCGGCAGCATGTCCGGGCACCAGGTCAACCCCAAGCATGCCTAGGGGGACTTTTGGAGCCCAGGTCAACCCCACGCAAGCGAATGGGGCCTTGCAGCCTCCAGGTCAAACCCAGGTAAGCGAATGGGGCCTTGCAGCCACCAGGTGAACCCCCTGCAAGCCTATGCGGCCCTGCACGCACCAGGTCAACTCCAGGCAAGAGAATGGGGCCTTGGCCAGCTGCGGGGGACACTACTTGGAGGCTTAAGCCCGGGTGGCGGGGCACTTGATGGAGGCTTTAGGCCCTGGAGGTTCTGCGGGTCCTGCTTCCGCACCTCTGGTGTTTTTTTGGGAGTGAAGCCCAGGGCGGCAGCATGTCCAGGCACCAGGTCAACCCCAGGCATGCCTAGGGGGACTTTTGGAGCACATGTCAACCCCAGGCAAGATAATGGGGCCTTGCAGACACCAGGTCAACCCAGTGCAAGCGAATGGGGCCTGGCCCAGGTGGGGGGGCACTTTGTGGAGGCTTAAGCCCGGGTGTGGGGAGCACTTGATGGAGGCTTAAGGCTCTGGCAGTTGTGAGGGTCCTGCGTCCGCACTCCCGGTGGCTTTTTGGGAGTGAAGCCCAGGGCGGCAGCAAGTCTGGGCACCAGGACAACCCCAGGCATGCCTCGGGGGACTTTTGGAGCCCAGGTCAACCCCAGGCAAGCGAATGGGGCCTTGCAGCCACCAGCTGAACTCCCTGCAACCCTATGGGGCCCAGCACGCACCAGGTCAACCCCAGGCAAGGGAATGGGGCCTGGCCGAGGTGGGGGGGGCACTTGTTGGAGGCTTAAGCCCGGGTGGCGGGGCACTTGATGGAGGCTTAAGGCCCTGGCGGTTGTGCGGGTCCTGCGTCCGCACTCCCGGTGGTTTTTTGGGAGTGAAGTCAAGGGTGGCAGCATGTCCAGGCACCAGGTCACCCCAGGCATGCCTAGAGGGACTTTTGGAGCCCAGGTCAACCCCAGGCAACCGAATGGGGCCTTGCAGCCAGCAGGTGAACCCCCTGCTAGCCTGTGGGGCCCTAGAGGCACCAGGTCAACCCCAGGCAACTGAATGGGGCCTGGGTCAGGTGTGGGGGGCACTCCTTGGAGGCTTGAGCCTGGGTGAGGGGGCACTTGATGGAGGCTTAAGGCCCTGGCAGTTGTGCGGGTCCTGCGTCCGCTCTCCCGGTGGCTTTTTGGGAGTGAAGCCCAGGGCGGCAGCAAGTCCGGGCACCAGGACAACCCCAGGCATGCCTAGGGGGACTTTTGGAGCCCAGGTCAACCCCACGCAAGCGAATGGGGCCTTGCAGCCACCAGCTGAACTCCCTGCAACCCTATGGGGCCCAGCACGCACCAGGTCAACCCCAGGCAAGGGAATGGGGCCTGGCCGAGGTGGGGGGGGCACTTGTTGGAGGCTTAAGCCCGGGTGGCGGGGCACTTGATGGAGGCTTAAGGCCCTGGCGGTTGTGCGGGTCCTGCGTCCGCACTCCCGGTGGTTTTTTGGGAGTGAAGTCAAGGGTGGCAGCATATCCAGGCACCAGGTCACCCCAGGCATGCCTAGGGGGACTTTTGGATCCCAGGTCAACGCCACGCAAGCGAATGGGGCCTTGCAGCCTCCAGGTCAAACCCAGGCAAGCGAATGGGGCCTTGCAGCCAGCAGGTGAACCCCCTGCAAGCCTATGGGGCCCTGCACGCACCAGGTCAACCCCAGGCAAGCGAATGGGGCCTGGGCCAGCTGGGGGGGGCACTCCTTGGAGCCTTAAGCCCGGGTGGCGGGGCACTTGATGGAGGCTTTAGGCCCTGGAGGTTCTGCGGGTCCTGCTTCCACACCTCTGGTGTTTTTTTGGGAGTGAAGCCCAGGGCGGCAGCATGTCCAGGCACCAGGTCAACCCCAGGCATGCCTAGGGGGACTTTTGGAGCACATGTCAACCCCAGGCAAGCGAATGGGGCGTTGAAGACACCAGGTCAACCCAGTGCAAGCGAATGGGGCCTGGCCCAGGTGGGGGGGCACTTTGTGGAGGCTTAAGCCCGGGTGTGGGGAGCACTTGATGGACGCTTAAGGCTCTGGCAGTTGTGAGGGTCCTGCGTCCGCACTCCCGGTGGCTTTTTGGGAGTGAAGCCCAGGGCGGCAGCATGTCCGGGCACCAGGACAACCCCAGGCATGCCTAGGGGGACTTTTGGGGCCCAGGTCAACCCCAGGCAAGCGAATGGAGCCTTACAGCACCAGGTCAACCCCCGGCAAGCGCATGGGGCATTGCAGGCACCAAGGCATACCCAGGTAAGCGAATGGGACCTTGCAGGCACCAGGTCAACCCTAGGCAAGCGAATGGGGCCTGGCCCAGGTGGGGGGGGCACTTTTTGGGGGCTTAAGGCCCTGGCGGTTGTGCGGGTCTTGAGTCCGCACTCCCGGTGGTTTTTTGGGAGTGAAGACAAGGGTGCCAGCACGTCCGGGCACCAGGACAACCCCAGGCATGCCTAGGGGGACTTTTGGAGCCCAGGTCAACCCCAGGCAAGCGAATGGGGCCTTGCAGCCACCAGCTGAACTCCCTGCAACCCTATGGGGCCCAGCACGCACCAGGTCAACCCCAGGCAAGGGAATGGGGCCTGGCCGAGGTGGGGGGGGCACTTGTTGGAGGCTTAAGCCCGGGTGGCGGGGCACTTGATGGAGGCTTAAGGCCCTGGCGGTTGTGCGGGTCCTGCGTCCGCACTCCCGGTGGTTTTTTGGGAGTGAAGTCAAGGGTGGCAGCATATCCAGGCACCAGGTCACCCCAGGCATGCCTAGGGGGACTTTTGGAGCCCAGGTCAACCCCAGGCAAGCGAATGGGGCTTTGCAGCCAGCAGGTGAACCCCCTGCTAGCCTGTGGGGCCCTAGAGGCACCAGGTCAACCCCAGGCAACTGAATGGGACCTGGGCCAGGTGTGAGGGGCACTCCTTAGAGGCTTGAGCCTGGGTGGGGGGGCACTTGATGGAGGCTTAAGGCCCTGGCAGTTGTGCGGGTCCTGCGTCCGCTCTCCCGGTGGCTTTTTGGGAGTGAAGCCCAGGGCGGCAGCAAGTCCGGGCACCAGGACAACCCCAGGCATGCCTAGGGGGACATTTGGAGCCCAGGACAACCCCACGCAAGCGAATGGGGCCTTGCAGCCTCCAGGTCAAACCCAGGAAAGCGAATGGGGCCTTGCAGCCACCAGGTGAACCCCCTGCAAGCCTATGGGGCCCTGCACGCACCAGGTCAACCCCAGGCAAGCGAATGGGGCCTGGGCCAGCTGGGGGGGGCACTCCTTGGAGCCTTAAGCCCGGGTGGCGGGGCACTTGATGGAGGCTTTAGGCCCTGGAGGTTCTACGGGTCCTGCATCCACACCTCTGGTGTTTTTTTGGGAGTGAAGCCCAGGGCGGCAGCATGTCCAGGCACCAGGTCAACCCCGGGCATGCCTAGGGGGACTTTTGGAGCACATGTCAACCCCAGGCAAGCGAATGGGGCGTTGAAGACACCAGGTCAACCCAGTGCAAGCGAATGGGTCCTGGCCCAGGTGGGGGGGCACTTTGTGGAGGCTTAAGCCCGGGTGTGGGGAGCACTTGATGGAGGCTTAAGGCTCTGGCAGTTGTGAGGGTCCTGCGTCCGCACTCCCGGTGGCTTTTTGGGAGTGAAGCCCAGGGCGGCAGCATGTCCGGGCACCAGGACAACCCCAGGCATGCCTAGGGGGACTTTTGGAGCCCAGGTCAACCCCAGGCAAGCGAATGGAGCCTTACAGCACCAGGTCAACCCCCGGCAAGCGCATGGGGCCTTGCAGGCACCAAGGCATACCCAGGTAAGCGAATGGGACCTTGCAGCCACCAGGTCAACCCTAGGCAAGCGAATGGGGCCTGGCCCAGGTGGGGGGGG
>NW_028324426.1:2362311-2391113 GCF_052110815.1 Crocodylus siamensis | reverse complement strand
AACCCCCTGGAAGTGAACGGTGCCTTGCAGCCACCAGGTGAACCCCAGGCAAGCGAATGGGGCCTTCCAGCCACCAGGCCAACCCCAGGTAAGCTAATGTGGCCTTGCAGCCACCAGGTCAACACAATGCAAGCGAATGGGGCCTTGCAGCAACCAGGTTAACTCCCTGGAAGCGAAAAAGGTCTTGCAGCCAACATGTCAAACCCTGCAAGCGAATCGGGCCTTGCAGCCACCAGGTCAACCCCAGGCAAGCGAATGCGGCCCTGCAGCCACAAGGTCAACCCAATGCAAGCGAATTGGGCCTTTCAGCCTCCAGGTCAACCCCTACATGTGAATGTGGCATTGCAGCCACCAGGTCAACCCCCTGCAAGTGAATGAGGCCTTGCAGTGACCAGGTTAACCCCCTGGAAGTGAATGGGGACTTGAAGCCACTGGTCAAACCCCTGAAAGCCTATGGAACCAGGCAGCCACCAGGCGAACCCCAGGTAAGTGAAAGGGGCCTTGCAGCCACCAGGTCAATCCCAGGTAGAGCGAATGGGGCCTTGCACCCACCAGGTCAACCCCAGGCAAGCAAATGGAGCCTTGCATCCACCAGCTCAACCCTAAGCATGCGAATGGGGCCCTTGAGCCACCGGGTCCACCCAAGTTAAGAGAATGGGGCCTTTCAGACGCCAGGTCAACCCAATGCAAGTGAATGAGTCCTTGCAGCCACCAGGTCTACCCCCTGGAAGCGAATGGGGCCTTGCAGCCACCAGATGTAACTCAGGCAAGCCTACGGGCCCTTGCACAGAGCACGTCAAAACAATCCAACCGAATGGGCCCTTGCAGCCACAAGGTTAGACCCAGGCAAGTGAATGGGGCCTTGTAGGCACCAGGTCAACCCCAGGTAAGAGAATGGGGCCTTGCAGTTACCAGGTCAACCCCCTGCAAGCGAATGGTGACTTGCAGCCACCAGGTGAACCCCAGGCAAGCGAATGCGGCCTTCCAGCCACCAGGTTAACCCCAGGTAAGCTAATGTGGCCTTTCAGCCACCAGGTCAACCCAATGCAAGCGAATGGGGCCTTGCAGTGACCAGGTTAACCCCCTGGAAGCGAATGGGGCCATGAAGCCACTACGTGAGACCCCGGAAAGCCTATGGGGCCCTGCAACCAACAGGTGAACCCAAGGTAAGTGAATGGGGCCTTGCAGTCACCAGGTAACACCCAAGTAATCGAATGGGGCCTTGCAGCCACCAAGTCAACCCCAGGCAAGAGAATGGTGCCTTGCAGCCACCAGGTCAACCCTAAGCATGCGAATGGGGCCTTTGAGCCACCGCGTCCACCCCAGGTAAGCGAATGTGGCCTTTCAGCCTCCAGGTCCACCCCCTCAAGTGAATGGGGCCTTGCATCAAACAGGTGTAACTCAGACAAGCCTACTGGGCCTTGCAGACACCACGTCAAGCCAATCCAATTGAATTGGGCCTTGCAGTCACCAGGTGAAGCCCAGGTAAGCGAAGGGGACTTGCAGCCACCAGGTCAAACCCGTGCAAGCCTATGGAGCCCTGCAGCCACCAGCTCAACCCCAGGTAAGTGAAAGGGGACTTGCAGCCACAAGATCTACCCCAGGTAGGCGAATGGGGCCTTGCAGACACCAGGTCAACCCAATACAAGTGAATGGGGCCTTGCAGCCACCAGGTGAACCCAATGCAAGCGAATGGGGTCTTCAAAGCACCAGATCCACCCCAGTTAGAGCGAATTGGGCCTTGCAGACACCACGTTAACCCAATGCAAGAGAATTCGGCCTTGCAGCCACCAGGTCAACCCCAGGTAGGCGAATGGGGCCTTACAGACACCAGGTCAACCCAATTTAAGTCAAAGGGGCCTTGCAGCCACCAGGTCAACACCCTGCAATCCTACAGTGCCCTGCAGCCACCAGGTGGATCCCAGATAAGCGAATGGGGCCTTGCAGCCACCAGGTGCCACCCCAGGTGAAGCGAATGGGGCCTTGCAGCCACCAGGTCAACCCCAGGTAAGCGAATGGGGCCTTGCAGCCACCAGGTCGTCAACCCCAGGCAAGAAGCGAATGGGGCCTTGCAGCCACCAGGTCAACCCCCACCAGGTCAACAAAATACAAGTGCAAGCTAGTGGGGCCTTGCAGCCACCAACCCCAGGCAAGCGAATGGGGCCTTGCAGCCACCAGGTCCACCCCAGGTAAGCGAATGGGGCCTTGCAGCCACCAGGTCAACCCCAGGTAAGCGAATGGTGGGGCCTTGCAACCCCAGGGAAATGGGGCTTGAGTGGGGCCTTGCAGCCACCAGGTCAACCCCAGGTTAGCGAATGTGGCCTTGCAGCCACCAGGTCAACCCCCTGCAAGCCTTGCAGTCAACCCCAGGGGCCTTGCAGCCACCAGGTGGTGTCTTGCAGCCACCCCCCCCTGCAAGCGAATGGTGCCAGCAGACACCAGGTCAACACAATGCAAGTGAACGGGGCCTTGCAGACACCAGGTCTACCCCCTGGAATTGAATGGGGCCTTGCAGCCACCAGATGTAACTCAGGCATGCCTACGGCCCCTTGCTCAGAGCACGTCAAAACAATCCAAGCAAATGGGCTCTTGCAGCCACCAGGTTAGACCCAAGCAAGCGAATGGGGCCTTGTAGGCACCAGGTCAACCCCAGGTAAGAGAATGGGGCCTTGCAGGCACCAGGTGAACCCCAGGTAAGCTAATGTAGCCTTGCAGCCACCAGGTCAACCCAATGCAAGCGAATGGGGCCTTGCAGCGACCAGGTTAACCCCCTGGAAGAGAATGGGGCCATGAAGCCACTACGTCAGACCCCGGAAAGCCTATGGGGCCCTTCAACCAACATGCGAACCCCAGGTAAGTGAATGTGGCTTTGCAGTCACCAGGTCAAACCCAAGTAATCGAATGGGGCCTTGCAGCCACCAAGTCAACCCCAGGCAAGCGAATGGTGCCTTGCAGCCACCAGGTCAACCCCCGGTATGCGAATGGGGCCTTGCAGCCACCAGGTGACCCCAAAGCAAGCGAATGGGGCCTTGCAAGCACCAGGTCCACCCCAGGTAAGCGAATGGGGCCTTGCAGACACCAGGTCAACCGCAGGCAAGCGAATGTGGACTTGCAGCCACCAGGTCAAACCCCTGCAAGCCAATGGGCCCCTGAAGCCACCAGGTCAACCCCAGCCATACCTAACAGGACTTTTGGAGCCCACGTCTACCCTAGGCAAGCGAATGCGGCCTTGCAGTGTCCAGGTCCACCCCAGGCAAGTGAATGGGGCCTTGGAGCCACCAGGTGAAACGCAGGGAAGCCTACAGGGCCTTGCAGCCACCAGGTCAACCCCACATAAGCGAATCGGGCCTTGCAGATACCAGGTCAACCCAGTGCAAGCCTATAGGGCCCTGCAGCCACCAGGTGTACCCCAGATAAGTGAATGGGGCCTTGCAGCCACCAGGTCAACCCCAGATAACCGAATGGGGCTTTGCAGCAAAAAGGTCAACCCCAGGGAAGCAAATGTGGCCTTGCATCCACCAGGTCAACCCCCTGCAAGCGAGTGGGGACTTGCAGCCACCAGGTCAACCCCAGGTAAGCTAATGGGCCCTTGCAGCCACCAGGTCAACCGCAGACAACTGAATGGGTCCTTGCAGCCAACAGGTCAAACCCAGGCAAGTGAATGGGGCGTGCAGACACCAGGTCAACCTAATGCAAGCGAATGGGGCCTTGCAGCCACCAGGTCACCCCCAGGCAAGCGAATGTTGCCTTGCAGCCACCATGTCAACCCCTGCAAGCCTATGGGGCCCTTGTAGCCACCAGGTCAACCCCCCTGCAAGCGAATGGCCTTGCAGACACCAGGTCAACACCCGTCAACCCAATGACTTTTGGAGCCCACGTCAACCCCAGGCAAGCGAATGGGGCCTTGCAGTGACCAGGTTCACCCCAGGTAAGCGAATGGGGCCTTGCAGACACCAGGTCAACCCGATGCAAGCGAATGTGGCCTTGCAGCCACCAGGTCAACCCCCTCAAGCGAATGGGGCCTTGCAGCCACCAGGTGTAACTCAGTCAAGCCTACGGGTCCTTGCACACACCACACAAACTGAATCCAAGCGAATGGGCCTTGCAGCCAACAGGTGTAACCCAGGCAAGCCTATGGGGCCTTGCAGACACCACGTAAACCGAATGCAAGCGAATTTGGCCTTGCAGCCACCAGGTCAACCCCAGGCAACTGAATGGGCCTTGCAGCGACCAGGTAATCCCCAGGTAAGCGAATGGGGCCTTGCAGACACCAGGTCAACACAATGCAAGAGAATAGGGCCTTGCAGTCTCCAGGTGAACCCCAGGTAAGCGAATGGGGCCTTGCACCCAACAGGTCAACCCCCTGCAAGCCTATGTGGCACTGCAGCCACCACGTCAACCCAATGCAAGCGAATGGGGCCTTGCAAGCACCAGGTCCACCCCAGGTAAGCGAATGGGGCTTGCAGACACCAGGTCAACCCCCTGCAAGCCTATGTGGCACTGCAGCCACCACGTCAACCCAAAGCAAGCGAATGGGGCCTTGCAGACACCAGGTCAACCCAAGGCAAGTGAGTGGGGTCTTGCAGCCATCAGGTCAACCCAAAGCAAGCGAATGGGGCCTTGCAAGCACCAGGTCCACCCCAGGTAGGCGAATGGGGCCTTGCAGACACCAGGTCAACCCCAGGAAGCTGAAAGTGGACTTCCAGCCACCAGGTCAAACCCCTGCAAGCCTATGGGGCCCTGAAGCCACCAGGTCAACCCTAGGCATGCCTAAGGGGACTTTTGGGGACCACGTGAACCCTAGGCAAGCCAATGGGTCCTTGCAGTGTCCAGGTCCACCCCACGCAAGTGAATGGGGACTTTAAGCCACCAGGTCTTCCCCAAGTAAGCGAATGGGGCCTTGCAGATACCAGGTCAACCCAATGCAAGCGAATGGGGCCTTGCAGACACCAGGTCAACCCAATGGAAGCGAATGGGGTCTTGTAGCCACCAGGTCAACCCCGAGGAAGTGAATGGGGCCTTGCAGCGACCTGCTCAACCCCAGGTAAGGGAATGGGGCCTTGGCACCACCAGGTGAACCCCAGGTAAGCGAATGGGGCCTTGCAGACACCAGGGCAAACCAATGCAAGCCTATGGGGCCCTGCAGCCAAACGTGAACCCGAGGGGAGAGAATGGGGCCCTGCAACCACCAGGTCAACCCCAGTTAAGTGAATGGAGCCTTGCAGCCAGCAGGTAAACTCCGGGCAGGCGAATGCGGCCTTGGAGCCAGCAGGTGAACCCCCTGCAATCCTTTTGTGCCCTGCAGCCACCGGATCAAACCCAGGTAGTGAACGGGGCCTTACAGCCACCAGGTCAACCCCAAGGAATCGAAAGGGGCCTTGCAGACACCAGGTCAACCCCATTTAAGTGAAGGGTCCCTTGCAGCAACCAGGTTAACCCCAGGCAAGCGAGTGGGGCCTGGCAGCCACCAAGTCAATCCCAGGCAAGCCTTCGGGGCCTTGCAGACACCAGGTCCACCCAATGCAAGCGCATGGGGCCTTGCAGCAACCAGGTAAACCCCGGTCAAGCGAATGGGGCCTTGGAGGAACCAGGTCAAAACCCTGCAAGCCTATGGGGCCCTGCAGCCACCGGGTCAATTCCAGGGAAGTGAATGGGGCCTTGCAGCCAACAGGTCAACCTCCTGCAAGCCTATGGGGCCCTGCAGCCACCAGGACAACCCCAGGCATGCCTAAGGGGACTTTTGGAGCCCACGTCAACCCCAGGAAATCGAATGGGGCCTTGCAGCCACCAGGTCAACCCCAGGAAAGTGAATGGGTCCTTGCAGCCACCAGGTCAACTCCAGGCAAGCGAAAGGGCCTTGCAGCCATCAGGTCAACCCCAGGTAAGCTAATGGGGCCTTGCAGCCACCAGGTCAACACAATGGAAGCGAATGGGGACTTGCAGCCACGAAGTCTACCCCAGTCAAGTGAATGTGGCCTTGCAGCCACCAGGTCAACCCCCTGCAAGAGAATGGGGCCTTGCAGCCACCAGGTGTAACTCAGGCAAGCCTACGGGGCCTTGCAGACACCAGGTCCACGCAATGCAAGCGAATGGGGCCTTGCAGGCACCAGGTCAACCCAAAGCAAGTGAATGGGTTCTTGAAGACACCAGGTTAACCCCAGGCAAACAAATGGGCCCTGGCCCAGGTGCGGGGGGAACACCTTGGAGGCTTAATCTCCAGTGGGGGGGGGGCACCTGATGGAGGCTTAAGCCCCTGGAGGTTGTGTGTGTCCTGCGTCCGCACTCCCGGTGGTTGTTTGGCAGTGAAACCACGGGCGGCAGTAAGTCTGGGCACGAGGTCAACCCCAAGCATGCCTAGGGTGACATGTGGAGCCCAGGTCAACCACAGGTAAGCGAATGGGGCCTTGCAGCCACCAGGTCAACCCCCTGGAAGCCTATGGGGCCCTGCAGCCACCAGGTGAACCCGAGGGAAGAGAATGGGGCCTTGCAGCCACGATGTGAACCCCAGGTAGGTGAATGGAGCCTTGCAGCCACCAGGTAAACTCCTGGCAAGTGAATGGGGCCTTGAAGCCACCAGTTCTACCCCCTGCAAGCCTATGGGGCCCTGCAGCCACCGGGGCAATCCCAGGTAAGTGAATGGGGACTTGCAGCCACCAGGTCAACCGCAAGTAATCGAATGGGGCCTTGCAGCAACCAGGTCAACCCCATTTAAGCGAATGGTGCCTTGCAACCACCAGGTCAACCCCAGGTAAGCGAATGGGGCCTTGCTGGCACCAGGTCAACCCCAAGCAAGCCTACGGGGCTTTACAGACACCAGGTCAACCCAATGGAAGCGAATGCGGCCTTGCAGCCACCAGGTCAACCCCAGGCAACTGAATGGGGCCTTGCAGCCACCAGGTCAACCCCAGGTAAGCGAAGGGGGCCTTGCAGCCACCATGTAAACCCCCTGCAAGCGAATGGGACCTTGCAGCCACCAGGTCAACACAATGCAAGCTAATGCGGCCTTGCAGACACCAAGTCACCCCAGGCAAGCGAATTGGCCTGGCAGCCACCAGATCAACCCTAGATAAGCGAATATGGCCTTGCAGCCACCAGGTCAAACCCAGGCAAGTGAATGGGGCTTGCAGCCACCAACCCCCTGCAAGCCTATGGGGCCTTGCAGCCACCAGGTCAACCCCAGGCATGCCTAAGGGGACTTTTAGAGCCCACGTCAACCCCAGGAAATCGAATTTGGCCTTGCATCCACCAGGTCCAGCCCAGGCAACTGAATGGGGCCTTGGAGCCACCAGGACAATCCCAGGCAACTGAATGGGGCCTTGCAGTCACCAGGTGTCACTCAGGCAAGCGTACGAGCCCTTCCAGGCACCAGGACAACCCTAGGTAAGCGAATGGGGCCTTGCAGCCACCACGTTAACCCCAGGGAAGAGAATGGGGCCTTGCAGCCACCAGGTCAACCCAATGCAAGCGAATGGGGCCTTGCAGCCACCAGGTCAACCCCAGGCAAACAAATGGGCCCTGGCCCAGGTGCGGGGGGCACACCTTGTAGGCTTAATCTGTGGTGGGGGGGCACTTATGGAGCCTAATACCCTGGGGGTTGTGTGGGTCCTGCGTCCGCACTCCCGGTGGTTGTTTGGGAGTGAAACCCCAGGCTGCAGCAAGTCTTGGCACGAGGTCAACCCCAGTCATGCCCAGGGGGAGATTTGGAGCACAGGTCAACCCCAGGAAAGCGAATGGGTCCTTGCAGCCACCAGGTCAACCCACTTGAAGCCTATGGGGCCCTGGAGCCAACAGGTGAACCCCAGGGAAGAGAATGGGGCTTTGCAGCCACCAGGTCAAGCCCAGGTAGGCGAATGGAGCCTTGCAGCCACCAGGTCAACCCCGGGGAAGCAAATGGGACCTTGGAGCCACCAGGTCAACCCCCTGCAAGCCTATGGGGCCCTGCAGCCACCAGGTCAACCCCAGGTAATTGAATGGGGCCTTGCAGCCACCAGGTCAACCCCAGGTAATCGAATGGGGCCTTGCAGCCACCAGGTCAACCCCAAGCAAGCCTACGGGGCCTTACAGACACCAGGTCAACCCAATGCAAGTGAATGGGACCTTGCAGCCACCAGGTCAACCCCAGGCAAGTGAATGTGGCCTTGCAGCCACCAGGTCAACCCAGGCTAAGCGAATGGGTCCTTGCAGCCACCAGGACAACCCTAGGCAAGCGAATGGGGCCTTGCAGCTACCAGCTCAACCCCAGGCAAGCGAATGGGGCCTTGCAGCCACCAGGTGTAACCCAGGCAAGCCTATGGGGCCTTGCAGACACCAGGTCAACCCAAGGCAAGTGAATGGGGCCTTGGCAGCCACCAGGTAACCCAAGGCAAGCCCATGGGGCCTTGCAGACACCAGGTCAACCCAATCCAAAGGAATGGGGCCTTGCAGCCACCAGGTTAACCCCAGGCAAGCGAATGGGGCCTGGCAGCCACCAGGTCAACCCCAGGTATGCGAATGGGACCTTACAGCCACCAGGTCGACCCCCTGCAAGCCTATGGGGCCCTGAAGCCACCAGGTGAACCTCAAGGAAGAGAATGGGTTCTTGCAGCCACCAGGTCAACCCCAGGTAATAAATGGGCCTTGCAGCCACCAGGTAAACCCCGGGCAAGCGAGTGGGGCCTTGCAGCCACCAGGTGAACCCCAGGTAAGCGAATGGGGCCTTGCAGCCACCAGGTCAACCCCAGGCAAGTGAATGGGGCCTTGCAGCCACCAGGTCAACCCCAGGTAAGCGAATGGGGCCTTGCAGCCACCAGGTCAACCCCCAGTATGCGAATGGGGCCTTGCAGCCACCAGGTCAACCCCAAGCAAGCGAATGGGGCCTTGCAGCACCAGGTCAACCCCAGGCAAGCGAATGGGACTTGCAGCCACCAGGTCAACCCCACAAGCCTAATGGGGCCCTACAGCCACCAGGTCAACCCCAGGAAACTGAATGGGCCTTGCAGCACCAGGTCAACCCGGTGCAAGCGAATGGGGCCTTGCAGAAACCAGTTCAGCCCAATACAAGTCAATGGGGCCTATGCAGCCACCAGGTCAAGCCCAGGCAAGCCTATGGGTCCTTGCAGACACCAGGTCAACCCAATGCAAGCGAAAGGGGCCTTGCAGCCACCAGGTAACCCCAAGCAAGTGACGGGGCCTTGCAGTCACGAGGTCAACCCCAATGCAAGCGAAAGTGGCCTTGCAGCCACTAGGTCAATCCCAGGTAAGCGAATTGGGCCTTGCAGACACCAGGTCAACCCCAGGCAAGCGCATGGGGCCTTGAAGCCACCAGGTCCAACCCAGGTAAGTGAATGGGACCTTGCAGCCACCAGGTCAAAGCAAGGCAAGCAAATGGGGCATGGCAGCCACCAGGTCAACCGGCTGCCAAGTGCATGGGGTGGGGCCTTGCAGCCACAAGGTCAACCCCAGGCAAGTGAATGGGCCCTTGCAGCCACCAGGTCCATCCAGGCAAGCCTATGGGGCCTTGCAGGCACCAGATCAACCCCAGGCAAGAGAATGGGGCCTTGCAGCCACCAGGTCAACCCAATGCAAGCGAATGGGGCCTTGCAGCCACCAGGTCAACCCCAGGCAAGAGAATGGGGCCTTGCAGCCACCAGGTCAACCCAATGGAAGCGAATGGGGCCTTGCAGCCAACAGGTGAACCCCTGCAAGCGAATGGGGCCTTGGAGCCACCAGGTCAATCGCAGGCAAGCGAATGGGGCCTTGCAGCCACCAGGTCAACCCCAGGTAAGCTAATGGGGCCTAGTAGCCACCAGGTCAACCCAATGCAAGCGAATGGGGCCTTTCAGCCACCAGGTCAACCCACTGCAAGCCTATGCGGCCCTGCAACCACAAGGTGAGCCCCAGGTGAGTGTAATGAGGCCTTGCAGCCTCCAGGTCAACCCCAGGTAAGCGAATGGGTCTTTGCAGCCAGAAGGTCAACCCCAGGTAAGCGAATGGGGCCTTGCAGCCACCAGGTCAACCCCCGGGAACTAAATGGGGCCTTGCAGCCAGAGGTCAATGCCGGGCAAGCGAATGGGCACTTGCAGCAACCAGGTCCACCCCGTGCAAGCTGACAGGGCCCTGCAGCCACCAGGTCAACCCAATGCCAGCGAATGGGGCCTTCAAGCCACCAGGTGTAACCCAAGCAAGCCTATGGGGCCTTGAAGCCAACATGTCAACCCCAGGCAGCCTACAGGGCCTTGGAGACACCATGTCAACCCAATGCAAGTGAAAGGGGCCTTGCAGCCACGAGGTCAACCCCCTGCAAGCGAATGGGGCCTTGCAGCCACCAGGTGTAAATTAGGGAAGCCTACGGGGCCTTGAAGACATGAGGTCAACCCAATCCAAGTGAATTTGGCCTCCCAGCCACTAGGTTAACCCCAGGCAAGTGAATGGGGCCTGGCAGCCAGCAGGTCAACCCCGGGGAAGTGAATGGGGCCTTGCAGCGACCTGCTCAACCCCAGGTAGGGGAATGGGGCCTTGGCACCACCAGGTGAACCCCAGGTAAGCGAATGGGCCCTTGCAGACACCAGGGCAAACCAATGCAAGCCTATGGGGCCCTACAGCCACCAGGTCATCCCCAGGCAAGTGAATGGGCCTGGCAGCCACCAGGTGAAACCCAGGCAAGCGAATGATACCTTGCAGCCACCAGGTCAACCCCCTGGAAGCCTATGGGGCCCTGCAGCCACCAGGTCAACCCCAGGCAACTCAATGGTGCCTTGCAGCCATCAGGTGTAACTCAGGCAAGCCTACGGGGCCTTGCAGCCACCAGGTCAACCCAATGCAAGCGAATGGGGACTTGCAGACACCAGGTCAACCCAATGGAAGCGAATGGGTTCTTGTAGCCACCAGGTCAACCCCGGGGAAGTGAATGGGGCCTTGCAGCGACCTGCTCAACCTCAGGTAAGGGAATGGGGCCTTGGCACCACCAGGTGAACCCCAGGTAAGCGAATGGGGCCTTGCAGACACCAGGGCAAACCAATGCAAGCCTATGGGGCCCTGCAGCCAAACGTGAACCCGAGGGGAGTAGAATGGGGCCTTGCGGCCACCAGGTCAACCCCAGTTAAGTGAATGGAGCCTTGCAGCCAGCAGGTAAACTCCGGGCAGGCGAATGCGGCCTTGGAGCCAGCAGGTGAACCCCCTGCAATCCTTTTGTGCCCTGCAGCCACCGGATCAAACCCAGGTAGTGAATGGGGCCTTACAGCCACCAGGTCAACATCAAGGAATCGAAAGGGGCCTTGCAGACACCAGGTCAACCCCATTTAAGTGAAGGGTCCCTTGCAGCAACCAGGTTAACACCAGGCAAGCGAGTGGGGCCTGGCAGCCACCAAGTCAACCCCAGGCAAGCCTTCGGGGCCTTGCAGACACCAGGTCCACCCAATGCAAGCGCATGGGGCCTTGCAGCAACCAGGTAAACCCCGGTCAAGCGAATGGGGCCTTGGAGGAACCAGGTCAACCCCACTTAAGCGAATGGGGCCTTGGAGATACCAGGTCAACCCGATGCAAGCGAATGGGGCCTTGCAGCCGCCAGGTCAACCCCTTGCAAGCCCATAGGGCCCTGCAGCCACCATGTGGACCCCAGGTAAGTGAATGTGGCCTTGCAGCCACCAGGTCAACCCGAGGAAAGTGAATGTGGCCTTGCAGCCACCAGGTCAACCCCCTTCAAGCGAATGGGGCCTTGCAGCCAACAGGTGTAACTCAGGCAAGCCTATGGGGCCTTGCAGACACCACATAAACTGAATGCAAGCGAATGGGGCCTTGCAGCCAACAGGTCAACCCCAGGCAACTGAATGGGGCCTTGCAGCGACCAGGTAAACCCCAGGTAAGCGAATGGGGCCTTGCAGACACCAGGTCAACCCTGCAAGCCTATGGGGCCTTGCAGCCACCAGGTCAATTCCAGGGAAGTGAATGGGGCCTTGCAGCCAACAGGTCAACCCCCTGCAAGCCTATGGGGCACTGCAGCCACCAGGTCAACCCAGGCGAATGGGGCCTTGCAAGCACCAGGTCCACCCCAGGTAAGCGAATGGGGCCTTGCAGCACCACGTCAACCCAAGGAAAGTGAAGGGGTCCTTGCAGCCACCAGGTCAACCCAAAGCAAGCGAATGGGGCCTTGCAGCACCAGGTCAACCCCAGGCAAGCGAATGTGGACTTGCAGCCACCAGGTCAAACCCCTGCAAGCCTAATGGGCCCTGAAGCCACCAGGTCAACCCCAGGCATGCCTAAGGGGACTTTTGGGGCCCACGTCAACCCTAGGCAAGGCAATGGGGCCTTGCAGTGTCCAGGTCAACCATATCCAAGCGAATGGGGCCTTGCAGCCACCAGGTTAACCCCACGCAAGTGAATGGGGACTTGAAGCCACCAGGCCCTCCCCAAGTAAGCGAATGGGGCCTTGTGCCACGAGGTCAACCCCTTGCAAGCCAATAGGGCCATGCAGGCACCAGGTGGATCCCAGGTAAGCGAATGTGGCTTTGCAGCCACCAGGTCAACCACCTGCAAGCGAGTGGGGCATTGCAGCCACCAGGTCAACACCAGGTAAGATAATGGGGCCTTGGAGCCACCAGGTCAACCCCCTCAAGCAAATGGGGCCTTGCAGACACCAGGTGAACCCCAGACAACTGAATGGGTCCTTTCAGCGACCAGGTCAACCCCAGGTAAGTGAATGGGGCCTTGCAGACACCAGGTCAACCCAATGCAAGCGAATAGGGCCTTTCAGCCACCAGGTCAACCCCAGGCAACTGAATGGGTTATTGCAGCCAACAGGTCAAACCCAGGCAAGTGAAAGGGGCCTTGCAGCCACCAGTTGTATCTGAGGCAGAACTACAGAGCCTTGCAGACACCAGGTCAACCCATTCCAAGCGAATGGGGCCTTGTAGCCACCAGGTTAACCCCAGGCAAGCGAATGGGGCCTTGCAGCCACCAGCTCCACTCCAGGTAAGCGAATGGGGCCTTGAACACACCAGGTAAACCCAATGCAAGAGAATGCGCGCTTGCAGCCACCAGCTCAACCCCACGTAAGCGAATCGGGCCTTGCAGATACCAGGTCAACCCAGTGCAAGTGAATGGGGCCTTGCAGCCACCAAGTGAACCCCTTGCAAGCCTATAGTGCCCTGCAGCCACGAGGTGTACGCCAGCTAAGTGAATGAGGTATTGCAGCCACCAGGTCAACCCCAGGTAACCGAAAGGGGCTTTGCAGCCAACAGGTCAACCCCAGGGAAGCATATGTGGCCTTGCAGCCAACAGGTCAAGCCCCTGCAAGGAAGTGGGGCCTTTCAGCTACCAGGTAAAACCCAGGTAAGCTAATGGGGACTTGCAGCCACCAGGTCAACCCCCTCAAGCGAATGGGGCCTTGCAGCCACCAGGTCAACCCCAGGCAACTGAATGGGTCCTTGCAGTGACCAGGTCAACCCCAGGAAAGTGAATGGCGCCTTCCACACACCAGGTCAACCCAATGAAAGCAAATAGGGCCTTGCACCCGCCAGGTCAACCCCAGGCAAGTGAATGGGGCCTTCCAGACACCAGGTCGACACAATGCAAGGGAATGCGGCCTTGAAGCCACCAGGTCACCCCCAGGCAAGCGAATGTTGCCTTGCCGCCACCATCAAAAACACCTGCAAGCCTATGGGGCCCCGAAGCCACCAGGTCAACCCCAGGCATTCCTAAGGGGACTTTTGGATCTCACGTCAACCCCAGGAAAGTGAATGGGGCCTTGCAGACACCAAGTCAACCCCAGGTAAGCGAATGGGGCTTTGCAGACACCAAGTCAACCCAAGGCAAGTGAGTGGGGTCTTGCAGCCATCAGGTCAACCCAAAGCAAGTGAATGGGGCCTTGCAAGCACCAGGTCCACCCCAGGTAAGCGAATGGGGCCTTGCACATACCAGGTCAACCCCAGGCAAGCGAAAGTGGACTTACAGCCACCAGGTCGAACCCCTGCAAGCCTATGGGGCCCTGAAGCCACCAGGTCAACCCCAGGCATGCATAACGGAACTTTTGGAGCCCACGTCAACCCTAGGCAAGCGAATGAGGCCTTGCAGTGTCCAGGTCCACCCCAGGCAAGTGAATGTGGCCTTGGAGCCACCAGATGAAACGCGGGCAAGCCTACAGGGCCTTGCAGACACCAGGTCAACCATACCCAAGCGAATGGGGCCTTGCAGCCACCAGGTTAACCACAGGCAAGCGAATGGTGCCTTGCAGCCACCAGGTCCACCCCAGGTAAGCGAATTGGGCGTTGCAGACACCAGGTCAACCCAATGCAAGAGAATGCAGTCTTGCAGCCACCAGGTCAACCCCACGTAAGTGAATCGGGCCTTGCAGATACCAGGTCAACCCAGTGCAAGTGAATGCGGCCTTGCAGCCACGAGGTCAACCCCTTGCAAGCCAATAGGGCCCTGCAGGCACCAGGTGGATCCCAGGTAAGTGAATGGGGCCTTGGAGCCACCAGGTGAAACGCGGGCAAGCCTACAGGGCGAATGGGGCCTTGTAGCCACCAGGTTAACCCCAGGCAAGCGAATGGGGCCTTGCAGACACCAGGTCAACCATATCCAAGCGAATGGGGCCTTGCAGCCACCAGGTCAACCCCAGGCAACTGAATGGGGCCTTGCAGCGTCGAGGTAAACCCCAGGTAAGCGAATGGGGCCTTGCAGACACCAGGTCAACCCAATGCGAGCGAATAGGGCCTTGCAGCCTCCAGGTGAACCCCAGGTAAGCGAATGTGGCCTTGCAGCCACCAGGTAAACCCCCTGTAAGCGAGTGGGGCCTTGCAGCCACGAGGTCAACCCCCTCAAGCAAATCGGGCCTTGCAGCCACCAGGTCAACCCCAGACAACTGAATGGGTCCTTGCAGCGACCAGGTCACCCCAGGTAAGCGAATGGGGCCTTGCAGACACCAGGTCAACCCAATGCAAGAGAATAGGGCCTTGCAGCCACCAGGTCAACCCCAGGCAACTGAATGGGTTATTACAGCCAACAGGTCAAACCCAGGCAAGTGAATGGGGCCTTGCAGACACCAGGTCAACGCAATGCAAGCGAAGGGGCCTTGCAGCCAACAGGTCACCCCCATGCAAGCGAAAGTTGCCTTGCAGCCACCATGTCAAACCCCTGCAAGCCTATGGTGCACTTAAGCCACCAGGTAAACCCCAGGCATGCCTAAGGGGACTTTTGGAGCCCACGTCAACCCCAGGCAAGCGAATGGGGCCTTGCAGTGACCAGGTCCACCCCAGGCAAGTGAATGGGGCCTTGCAGCCACCAGGTCAACCCCACGTAACCGAATGGGGCTTGGAGATACCAGGAAAACGCGATACAAGCGAATGGGGCCTTGCAGCCATCAGGTCAACCCCTTGCAAGCCTATAGGGCCCTGCAGCCACCACGTGGACCCCAGGTAAGTGAATATGGCCTTGCAGCCACCGGGTCAATCCGAGGCAAGTGAATGTGGCCTTGCACCCACCAGGTCAACCCCCTTCAAGCGAATGGGGCCTTGCAGCCAACAGGTGTAACTCAGGCAAGCCTACGGGGCCTTGCAGACACGACGTAAACCGAATGCAAGTGAATGGGGCCTTGCAGCCACCAGGTCAACCCCAGGCAACTGAATGGGGCCTTGCAGCGTCGAGGTAAACCCCAGGTAAGCGAATGGGGCCTTGCAGACACCAGGTCAACCCAATGCGAGCGAATAGGGCCTTGCAGCCTCCAGGTGAACCCCAGGTAAGCGAATGTGGCCTTGCAGCCACCAGATAAACCCCCTGCAAGCGAGTGGGGCCTTGCAGCCACCAGGTCAACCCCCTCAAGCAAATCGGGCCTTGCAGCCACCAGGTCAACCCCAGGCAACTGAATGGGTTATTGCAGCCAACAGGTCAAACCCAGGCAAGTGAATGGGGCCTTGGAGCCACCAGGTGAAACGCAGGCAAGCCTACAGGGCTTTGCAGACACCAGGTCAACCATATCCAAGCGAATGGGGCCTTGTAGCTCCCAGGTTAACCCCAGGCAAGCAAAAGGGACCTTGCAGCCACCAGATCCACCCCAGGTAAGCGCATGGGGCTTGCAGCCACGAGGTCAACCCCTTGCAAGCCAATAGGGCCCTGCAGGCACCAGGTGGAACCCAGGTAAGTGAATGGGGCCTTGCAGACACCAGGTCCACACCAGGTAAGTGAATGTGGCCTTGCAGCCACCAGGTAAACCCCCTGCAAGCGAGTGGGGCCTTGCAGCCACCAGGTCAACCCCCTCAAGCAAATGGGGCCTTTCAGCCACCAGGTCAACCCCAGACAACTGAATGGGTCCTTGCAGCGACCAGGTCAACCCCAGGTAAGCGAATGGGGCCTTGCAGACACCAGGTCAACCCAATGCAAGAGAATAGGTCCTTGCAGCCACCAGGTCAACCCCAGGCAACGGAATGGGTTATTGCAGCCAACAGGTCAAACCCAGGTAAGTGAATGGGGCCTTGCAGACACCAGGTCAACCCAATGCAAGCGAAGGGGCCTTGCAGCCACCAGGTCACCCCCATGTAAGCGAAAGTTGCCTTGCAGCCACCATGTCAAACCCCTGCAAGCCTATGGGGCCCTTAAGCCACCAGGTCAACCCCAGGCATGCCTAAGGGGACTTTTGGAGCCCACGTCAACCCCAGGCAAGCGAATGGGGCCTTGCAGCCATCAGGTCAACCCCTTGCAAGCCTATACGGCCCTGCATCCACCATGTGGACCCCAGGTAAGTGAATGTGGCTTTGCAGCCACCGGGTCAAGCCGAGGCAAGTGAATGTGGCCTTGCAGCCAACAGGTAACTCAGGCAAGCATACGGGGCCTTGCAGACACCACGTAAACCGAATGCAAGTGAATGGGGCCTTGCAGACACCAGCTCAACCCAATGCAAGCGAATGGGGCCTTGCAGCGTCCAGGTCAACCCCAGGTAAGCGTATGGGGCCTTGCAGACACCAGGTCAACCCAAGGCAAGTGAGTGGGGTCTTGCAGCCACCAGGTCAACCCAAAGCAAGCGAATGGGGCCTTGCAAGCGAATGGGGCCTTGCAGCCACCAGGTCAACCCAATGCAAGCGAATGGGGCCTTGCAGCCACCAGGTCAACCCCAGGTAAGCGAATGGGGCCTTTCAGCCACCAGGTCACCCCCTGGAAGCCTATGGGTGCTGCAGCAACTAGGTGAACCCCAGGCAAGAGAATGGGGACTTGCAGCCAACAGGTCAACCCCAGGAAAGCGAATGGGGCCTTGCAGCCACCAGGTCAACACAATACAAGTGAATGGGGCCTTGCAGCCACCAGGTAAATTCCCTGCAAGCGAATGTGGCCTTGCAGCCACCATGTCCACCCCAGGGAAGTGAATGGGGCCTTGCTTCCACCAGGTTATCCCCAGGCAAGCTAATGGGGCCTTGAAGCCACCAGGTCAACCCCAGGTATGTGGTTGGGGCCTTTCAGACACCAGGTCAACCCCAAGCAAGTGAATGGGGCGTTGCATCCACCAGGTCAACCCCATGCAAGTGAATGGGGTCTTGCAGCCACCAGGTTAACCCCAGGCAAGTGAATGAGGCCTTACAGCCACCAGGTCAATGCCAGGGAAGCGAATGTGGCCTTGCAGCCACCAGGTCAACCCCCTGCAAGCGAGTGGGGCTTTGCAGCCACCAGGTCAACCCCTGGTAAGCTAATCGGGCCTTTCAGGCACCAGGAGAACCCCATTAAGCGAATGGGGCCTTGCAGCCACCAGTTCAACCCAAGGTATGCGAATGGGATATTGCAGGCACCAGGTGAACCCCCTGCCAGCCTATGGGGCCCTGCAGCCACCAGGTGAAACTCAGGGAAGCCTACAGGTCCTTGCAGACAGCAGGTCAACCCAATGCAACCAAACGGGGCCGTGCAGACATCAGGTCAACGCATTGCTAGAGAATGCGGCCAAGCAGCCACCAGGTAAACCCGAGGTAAGCAAATGGGGCCTTGCAGATACCAGGTCAACCCAATTCAAGCGAATGGGGCCTTGCACCCACCAGGTCAACCGAAGGCAAATGAATGGGACTTTGCAGCCACCAGGTCGACCCCCTTCAAGCGAATGGGGCCTTGCAGCCACCAGGTCACCCCTCTTCAAGCGAATGTGGACTTGTAGCCACGAGGTCAAACCCCTGAAAGCCTATGGGGCTCTGAAGCCACCAGGTCAACCCCAGGCATGCCTAAAAGGACTTTTGGAGGCCACGCCACCCCTAGGGAAGCGAATGGGGCCTTGCAGTGTCCAGGTCCACCCCAGGCAAGTGAATGGGGCCTTGCAGCCGCCAGGTGAACCCCAGGCTAGCCTACGGGGCCTTGCAGACACCAGGTCAACCGCAGGTAATCGAATGGGGACTTGGAGCCACCAGGTTAGCCCGCTGCAAGCCTATGGAGCCCTGCAGCCACCGGGGCAACCCCAGGTATGCGAGTGGGGCCTTGCTGCCACCAGGTGAGCCCCAGGTAAGTGAATGGGGCCTTTCAGCCACCAGGTCCACACCAGGTAAGCGAATGGGGCCTTGCAGACACCAGGTCAACGTAATACCAGTGAATGGGGCCTTACAGGTGCCAGCTCAACCCCAGCCAAGCCTATGGGGCCTTCCAGGCACCAGGTCAACCGAATGCAAGTGAATGGGGCCTTGCAGCCACCAGGTCAACCAAATGCAACTGAATGTGTCCATGCAGCCAGCAGGTCAACCCCAGGTAAGCGAATGGGTCGTTGCAGCCACCAGGTCAACCACAGGTTAATGAATGGTGCCTTCCACCCACCCGGTGAACCCCAGGTAAAGCGAATGGGGCCCAGCAGCCAGCAGGTCAAACCCCGGCAAGCCTATGGGGCCTTGCAGCCACCAGCTCAACCCTAGGCAAGTGAATGGGGCCTTTCAGCCACCACGTCAACCCCAGGCAAGTGAATGGGGCCTTGCCCAGGTGGAGGGGGGCACTCCTTGGAGGCTTAAGCTCCTGGCGGTTGTGCGGGTCCTGCGTCCACACTCCTGCTGCTTGTTTGGCAGTGAAGCCCTGGGCGGTGTGGCGAAATGCCGGGCTAGCGGCTCCGGCACCGCTTAGGGGAGCCACGGGCTTTGCGGAGTTGTGCTAGCGCGCGGCTTGTGGGGCGGGATTGAGGTAGCTCTTAGCCGCCCTCGAGGTTCGCCGAGTTGGCACAAGTAGACGACTTAGAGTAAGTAGTTAGTGTCTCTTAATCTATAGGGTGTCCGTTGGTTCACGAGGTTCCAGAGCCAGCCCTTGCATTCCAACAGTGGAGCTAGTCCAAAGCTAGGTGCGGCTGCCGACTCCTTAAGTCCCAGAACTGGTCAACGGCTCATTGATATGGAATGTTAGTAATAAAAGTTATTACGGAGCAGATATAGAGTAAAACAAAAAGATTTATTCACTTACCTGGCCTCACCCTCTTACAAGTAAGAGGGGAGGCCGGTTGGAACGAAGTTGCAGTAAATACAAGTATAGCGAGCGTAGATATGCTGTCTAAGCTATGATGAGAGGCAGTCGAGAAGCGGAGTCTCCGATGTTTCTTCAGTTACAGTATGCCGGATACTAAAGGGGTCTGTTGGTTCACGGGGTTCCAGAGCCAGCAGCTGCCGACTCCGTAGTCCCAGAACTGGTTAACAGCTCATGAATGGGATACTCTATAGGGTGTCCGTTGTTTTCACGAGGTTCCAGAGCCAGCCCTTGCGTTCCAACAGTGGAACAAGTCCAAAGCTAGGTGCGGCTGCCGACTCCTTAGGTCCCAGAACTGGTCAATGGCTCATAATTGGGAAACACAAAGCAAAACTGTAACACAGTGAATCGTTGTCTGTTGTCGGATTTCTGAGGCCTTTATCTTCGCTGGGATACGCCCAGGCGGGGAGGCTGAGAACTGGTCTGCGGGGTGATCAGGCCCACAGAGTTTTCCAGTTGTCGTCTCTGCTGCTTCCTGCTTTTTTGCCTCTTTTATAAATGTCTGTTGGACTGCCTCTATGACACTAACTATAGTATACAGATAGGATAATTTTCTTTTACATAATTATTGCTAGGCAGATTTTCTACATAAGTTTCATTTCTGCAGAAATGACACTTTTAGATATGAAATGAAATTTACAGAATTTCGCATGTGTAGCTTAATGCCAGTGGAGAAAAGTACAAAGCGTTCATTTTGATTAACAGCCGACTTCAGGGTTACATAAATGTGAGAGTGCCGCGCGGCAGTTACACAAAAAAGAGAAAATAATATAAAGTCTTTGCTAAAAACTATAAGACAGTTACAGACGGCAGCAAGTCTGGGCACCAGGTCAATTCCAGGCATGCCTAGGGAGACTTTTGGAGCCCAGGTAAAGCCCAGGGAAGAGAATGGGGCGTTGCAGACACCAGGTGAACCCAAGGCAAGTGAATGGGGCCTTGCAGCCACCAGGTCAACGCAGTGCAAGCGAATGGGGCCTTGAAGCCACCAGGTCAACCCAATGCAACTGAATGGGGCCTTGCAGCCACCAGGTCCACCCCAGGCAGGCGAAAGGGGCCTTGCAGCCACCAGATGTAACTCAGGAAAGCCTACGGGGCATTGTAGACACCAGGTCAAACCCAGGCAAGCGAATGGGTCCAGCAGAAACTAGGTCAACCCAATGCAAGCGAATGGGGCTTGGAGCCACTGGGTCTACCCCAGGTAAACGAATGGGGCCTTGCAGCCACGAGGTCAACCCAATGCAAGTGAATGTGGCCTTGCAGCCAGCACGTCAACCCCAGGCAAGTGAAAGGGGCCTTACAGCAAGCAGGTGCAACCCAGGCAAGCTTACGGGGCCTCGCAGGAACCAGATCAACCCAATGGAAGCGAATGGGGCCTTGCAGACACCAGATCAACACCCTGTTAGCCTATGGGGCCCTGCAGCCACCAGGTCAACCCCAGGTAAGCGAATGGGGCCTTGCAGACACCAGGTAAACCCAATGGAAGTTCATGGGGCCTTGCAGCCAGCAGGTCCAGCCCAGGCAACTGAATGCAGGCTTGCAGCCACCAAGTGTAATTCAGGCAAGCCTACGGGGCCTTGGAGACACCAGCTCAACCCAATGCAAGTGAATGGGGCCTTGCAGACACCAGGTCAACCCCAGGTAAGCGAATGGGGCCTTGCAGCCACCAGGTCAACCTCAGGCAAGCGAATGGGGCCTTGCAGCCACCAGGTCAACCCCAGGTAAGTGAATGGGGCTCCTTGCAGCCACCAGGTCAACCCCAGGTGCAATGGGGCCTTGCATGACCAGGTCAACACCCTGAAAACCAGGTGAAACTCAGGCAGGAGAATGGGGCCTTGCAGCCACCAGGTCAACCCCAGGTAAGTCAATGGGGCCTTGCAGCCACCAGCTCAACCCAATGCAAGCGAATGGGGCCTTGCAGCAACCAGGTCAACCCCACAGGTAAGCCTAATGGGGCCTTGCAGCCACTAGGTCAACCCAATGGGAATGAAAGGGACCTTGCAGCCATCAGGTCAACCCCAGGCAAGTGAATGGGGCCTTACAGCCACCAGGTGTCAACCCAGGCATGCCTACGGGGCCTCGCAGGAACCAGATCAACCCAATGCAAGCGAATGGGGCCTTGCAGCCACCAGGTCAACACCCTGCAAGCGAATGGGGCCTTGCAGCTACCAAGGTGAACCCCAGGCAAGTGAATGGGGCCCTGCAGTCACCAGGTAAACCCCAGCAAGCTGAATGGGGCCTTGCAGCCACCAGGTCAACCCCAGGCAAGTGAATGGGGCCTTGAAGACACCAGGTCAACCCCATGCAAGCGAATGGGGCCTTGCAGCCACCAGGTCAACCCCAGGCAAGTGAATGGGGCCTTGCAGACCACCAGGTCAACCCCAGGCAAGTGAATGGGGCCTTGCAGACACCCGCTTAATGCAATCAAGCTGAATGGGGCCTTTCAGCCCCAGGTCCATCAGACAAGCGAATGGGGCCTTGCAGCCACCAGGACAACCCCAGCAAGCCTATGGGGCCCTGCAGCACACCAGGTCAACCCCAGGCAAGTGAATGGGGCCTTGCAGCCACCAGGTGAACCCCAGCCAAGTGAATGTGCCTTGCAGCCACCAGGTCAACCCCAAGTAAGCGAATGGGGCCTTGCAACCACCAGGTGAAACCCCTGGTAAGCCTAATGGGGCCCTCCAGCCACCAGGTCAACCCAGCAAGCGAATTGGGCCTTGCAGAAACCAGGTCAACCCCAGGCAAGCGAATGGGGCTTGGCAGCCACCATGTCAACCCCAGGTAAGTGAATGGGTCCTTGCAGCCACCAGGTCAACCCCAGCCAAGCAAATGGGGCCTGCAGCCACCAGTTCAACCCCAGGCAAGTGAAAATGGCCTTGCAGCAACCAGGTCAACCCAGGCAAGCGAATGGGGCCTTGCAGCCACCAGCTCAACCCAATGGCAAGCGAATGGGGCCTTGCAGACACCAGGTCAACACCCTGGCAGCCTAAGGGGCCTTGCAGCCACCAGGTGAACCCCAGGTAAGCAACACAATGAAAGGGGCCTTGCAGACACCAGGTCAACCCCCAGGTAAGCGAATGGGGCCTTGCCCACCAGGTCAGACCCAGGTAAGCCCAATGGAGGTAAGCGAATGGGGCCTTGCAGTTACCAGGTCAAACCCAAGTAATCGAATGGGGCCTTGCAGTCCCAGTTCATGGGGCCTTGCAGCCAGCAGGTCAAGCCCAGGCAACCGAATGGGGCCTTGAAGCCACCAGGTGTAACCCCGGAAAGCTCCCTGCAGGCAAGCCTACGGGGCCTTGGAGACACCAGGAAGCGAATCAACCCAATGCAAGTGAATGGGGCCTTGCAGCATATGTGGCACCAGGTAAGAGAATGGGGCAACCCAATGCAAGTGAATTGGTGCCTTGCAGCCACCAGGTGAACCCCAGGTAAGCGAATGGGGCCTTGCAGCCACCAGGTGAACCCCTGCAAGCGAATGGGGCTTTGCAGCCACCAGGTCAACCCTAAGTCAATGGTGCCTTGGAGCACCAGGTCCACCCCACGTAAGCGAATGGGGCCTTGCAGCCACCAGGTCAAACCCAGGTAAGCGAATGGGGCCTTGCAGCCACCAGGTCAACACCATGCAAGCTAATGGGGCCTTGCAGCCACCAGGTCTAACCCCTGGAAGTGAATGGGGCCTTGCAGCCACCAGGTCAACTCAGGCAAGCCTAAGGGGCCTTGCAGACACCAGGTCAACCCAATGCAAGCGAATAGGCCTTGCAGGCACCAGGTTAGACCCAGGCAAGCGAATGGGGCCTTGCAGGCACCAGGTCAACCCCAGGCAAGCGAATGGGGCCTTGCAGGCACCAGGTCAAACCCAATGCAATAGAATTGAGGCCTTGCAGCAAAAGGTCAACCCCCTGCAAGCGAATGGTGACTTGCAGCCACCGGGTGAACCCTAGGCAAGCGAATGGGGCCTTCCAGCCACCAGGTCAACCCCAGGCAAGCGGATGCGGCCCTGCAGCCACCAGGTCAACCCAATGCAAGTGAATGGGTCCTTGCAGCCACCAGGTCAACCCCAGGCAAGCAAATGGGGCCTTGCAGACCACCAGGTCAACCCCAGGCAAGCGAATGGGGCTTGCAGACTCCAGGTCAACCCCAGGTAAGCGAATGGGGCCTTGCAGACACCAGGTCAACCAGGCAAGCCTATGGGGCCTAGCAGATACCACGTCAACCCAATCCAAGCGAATGGGGCCTTGCAGCCAACAGGTCAACCCGAGGCAGGTGAATGTAGCCTTGCAGCCACCAGGTCAACGCCAGGTAAGCGAACGGGGCCTTGCAGACACCAGGTCAAACCCAGGTAAGCGAATGGGCCTTGCAGCCACCAGGACAACCCAATGCAAGTGAATAGGGCCTTGCAGCCACCAGGTTATCTCCAGGTAAGTGAATGGGCCTTGCAGCCATCAGCTCAACCCCAGGTATGCGAAAAGGACCTTGCAGCCACCAGGTCAACCCCCTTAAACCCTATGGTGCCTTGCAGCCACCAGCGTGAACCCCAGCAAGCGAATGGTGATTTTGCACACACCAGGTCAACACAATGCAAGCGAACGGGGCCTTGAAGCCACCAGGTCAACCCCCGGCAAGCGAATGGGGCCTTGCAGCCACCAGATGTAACTCCAGGCAAGCCTACGGGGCTTGCACACAGCACGTCAACCCAATCCAAGCGAATGGGGCCTTGCAGCCACCAGGTCAGACCCAGGCAAGCGAATGGGACCTTTCAGCCACCAGGTCAACCCCAGGTAAGTGAATGGGGCCTTGCAGTTACCAGGTCAAACCCAAGTAAGTCGAATGGGGCCTTGCAGCCCCAGGTCAACCCCCTGGCAAGCGAATGGTGACCTTGCACCAACCAGGTGAACCCAAGAAGCTAATGGGGCCTTGCAGCCACCAGGTCAACCCAATGCAAGCGAATGGGGCCTTGCAGGCACCAGGTCTAACCCCAGGAAGCGAATGGGGCCTTGCAGCCACGAGGTCAACCCAACTGAAGCGAATGGGGCCTTGCATCCAGGAGGTTAACCCCAGGTAAGTGATTGGGGCCTTGCAGCCACCAGGTCAAACCCAAGCAAGCGAATGGGGCCTTGCAGCCACCAGGTCAACCCCAGGCAAGTGAATGGGGCCTTGCAGCCACCAGGTCCACCAGAGGCAAGCGAATGGGGCCTTGCAGCCACTGAGGTCCACACCCAGGTAAGCGAATGGGGCCTTGCAGCCACCAGGTCAACCCCGGGCAAGGAATGGGGCCTTGCAGCCACCAGGTCAACCCCATGCAAGCGAACAGGGGCCTTGCAGCCACCAGGTTACCCCTACAATTGAACGGGGCCTTGCAGGCACCAGGTAACCGGAGGCAAGCCTAAGGGGCCTTGGAGACACCAGGTCAACCCAATGCAATTGAATGGGGCCTTGCAGCACCAGGTCAACCCAATGCAAGCGAATGGGGTCCTTGCAGCCACCAGGTCAACCCCAGCCAAGCGAATGGGGCCTTGAAGCCACCAGGTCAACCCCAGGCAAGCGAATGGGGCCTTGCAGCACCAGGTCAACCCCTTGCAAGTCGAATGGGACCTTGCAGCCACCAGGTCAACCCCAGGTAAGCTAATGGGGCCTTGCAGCCACCAGGTCAACCCCAGGCAAGTGAATGGGGCCTTGCAGCCACCAGGTCAACCCCAGGTAAGCGAATGGGGCCTTGCAGCTACCAGGTTAACCCCCTGGAAGCAAATGAATGGTCAGACCTTGAATCCACCACTTGAACCCCAGGTGAGCCTATGGGGTCCTTGCAGCCACCAGCTCAACCCCAGGTAAGCAAATGCAGCCTTGCAGCCACCAGGTCAACCCAGCCAAGCGAATGGGGCCTTGCAGCTACCAGGTAAACCCCTGGCAAGCGAATGTGGCCTTGCAGCCACAGGTCAACCCAATTGAAGCGAATGGTGCCTTGCAGCCACCAGGTCAACCCAGGTAAGCGGATGGCGGCCTGGCAGCCACCAGGTCAACCCAATGCAAGCGAATGGGGCCTTGCAGCCACCAGCCAAACCCAATGCAAGTGAATGGGGCCTTGCAGCCACAAGGTCAACCCCAGCAAGTGAATGGGGCCTTGCAGCCACCAGGTCAACAGGCAAGCCTACGGGGCCTTGCAGACACGAGGTCAAGCGAAATGGGCCTTGCAGTCACCAGGTCAATCCCAGGCAAGCAAATGGGGCCTTGCAGGCACCAGGTGGGGGGGGCAACCCCTTGGAGGCTTAAGCGAATGGTGCCTTGAGGGAGGCAAACCCCTGGGCGAATGGTGTTGGGTCCCAGGTCCGCACCCCAGGTGGTTGCGAATGGGGCCTTGCAAGTTTGGCACCAGGTCAACCCCAGGGATGCCGAATGGGGCCTTTTGCAGACACCAGGTCAACCCCAGGTAAGCGAATGGGGCCTTGCAGCCACCAGGTCTTCCCCCTGGAAGCCTATGGGGCCTTGCAGCCACCAGGTCAACCCCAAGGAAGCGAATGGGGCCTTGCACCTACCAGGTCAAACCCATTTAAGCGAATGGGGCCTTGCAGCCAGCAGGTCATACCCAGGTAAGCGGATGGGGCCTGGCAGCCACCTGGTCAACCCCAGGGAAAGGAAAAGGGGCCTTGCAGCCACCAGGTCAACCCCGTGCAAGCGAATGGGGACTTGCAGCCACCAGGTGAACCCCAGGCAAGCGAATGGGGCCTTCCAGCCACCAGGTCAACCCCAGGCAAGCAATGCGGCCTTGCAGCCACCAGGTCAACCCAATGCAAGCGAATGAGTCCTTGCAGCCACCAGGTCAACCCCAGGAAGCAAATGGGGCCTTGCAGACACCAGGTCAACCCCATGCAAGCGAATGGGGCCTTGCAGCCACCAGGTCAACCCCCTGGAAGCGAATGGGGCCTTGCAGACACCAGGTGTAACTCAGGCAAGCCTAATGGGGCCTAGCAGACACCACGTCAACCCAAATGCAAGTGAAGGGGCTTTGCAGCCACCAGGATAACCCCAGGCAAGCAAATGGGGCCTTGCTGCCACCAGGTATACCCCCTGCAAGCCTATGGGGCCCGGCAGACACCACGTCAACCCAATGCAAGTGAATGGTGCCTTGCAGCCACCAGGACAAACCCAGGGAAGTGAATGGGGCCTTGCAGCCACCAGGTCAACCCCAAGTAAGATAATGGGGCCTTGCAGCCACCAGGTCAACCCCTGCAAGCGAATGGTGCCTTGCAGCCACCATGTGAACCCAATGCAAGCGATTGGGGCCTTCCAGCCACCAGGTCAACCCCAGACACCAGGTCAAAACAATGCAAGCGAATGGGGCCTTGGAGACTCCAGGTCTACCCCCTGGAAGCGTATGGGGTCTAGCAGACACCAGATGTAACTCAGGCAAGCCTACAGGGCCTAGCAGACACCACGTGAACCCAATCCAAGCGAATGGACCCTTGCAGCCACCAGGTTAAACCCAGGCAAGCGAATGGGGCCTGGCAGCCACCAGGTCAACCCCAGGTTAGCGAATGGGGCCTTGCAGCCCCCAGGTCAACCCCCTGAAAGCGAATGGTGCCTTGCAGCCACCAAGTGAACCCTCTACAAGCGAATAGTGGCTTGCAGACACCAGGTGAACCGTAAGCATAAGCGAATGGTAGCCTTGGAGCCACCAGGTCAAAACCAATGCAAGCGAATGGGGCCTTGCAGGCACCAGGTGAACCCCAGGTAATTGAGTGGGGCCTTGCATCCACCAGGTCAACCCCAAATTAATGAATTGGGCCCAGCCACCAGGTCAACCCCCTGGAAGCGAATGGGGCCATGAAGCCACTAGGTCAGACCCCTGAAAGCCTATGGGGCCCTGCAACCACCAGGTCAACCCCAGGTAAGCGAATGAGGCCTTGCAGCCACCAAGTCAAACCCAGGTAAGCGAATGGGGCCTTGCAGACAACAGGTCAACCCAATGCAAGCGAATGGGGCCTTGCAGCCCCCAGGTCAACCCCCTGCAAGCGAATGGGGCCTTCCAGCCACCAGGTCAACCGCAGGTAAGCGAATGGTGCCTTGCAGCCACCAGGTGAACACTCTGCAAGCAAATGGTGGCTTGCAGACAACAGGTCAACCCTAAGCATGCGAACGGTGCCTTGGAGACACCAGGTCCACCCCAGATAAGCGAATGGGGACTTGCATACACCAGGTCAACCCCAGGTAAGCGAATGGGGCCTTGCAGACACCAGGTCAACACCATGCAAGCGAACAGGGCCTTGCAGACACCAGGTCTACCCCCTGGAAGCAAATGGGGCCTTGCAGCCACCAGATGTAACTCAGGCAAGCCTACGGGGCCTTGCAGACAGCACGTCAGCCCAATCCGAGCGAATAGGCCCTTGCAGCCACCAGGTTAGACCCAAGGCAAGCGAATGGGGCCTTCCAGCCACCAGGTCAACCCCAGGCAAGCAATGCGGCCCTGCAGCCACCAGGTCAACCCAATGCAAGTGAATGATTCCTTGCAGCCACTAGGTCAACCCCAGCTAAGCAAATGGGGCCTTCCAGACACCAGATCAAAACAATGCAAGCGAATGGGGCCTTGCAGACTCCAGGTCTACCCCCTGGAAGCGAATGGGGCCTAGCAGAGACCAGATGTAACTCAGGCAAGCATACTTGGACTAGCAGACACCACGTCAACCCAATCCAAGCGAATGGGCCCTTGCAGCCACCAGGTTAAACCCAGGCAAGCGAATGGGGCCTGGCAGCCACCAGGTGAACCCCAGGTAATTGAGTGGGGCCTTGCAGCCACCAGGTCAACCCCAGGTTAGCGAATTGGGCCTTGCAGACACCAGATCATCCCAATGCAAGCGAATGGGCCTTGCAGCCACCAGGTCAACCCCCTGCAAGCGAATGGTGGCTTGCAGCCACCAGGTCAACCCCCTGCAAGCGAATGGTGCCTTGGAGCCACCAGGTCAACCCCAGGCAAGCCCAAGTAATGAATGGGGCCTTGCAGCCACCAGGTCAACCCCCTGCAAGCGAATGGTGAAGCCACCGGGTGAACCCTAGGCAAGCGAATGGGGCCTTGGCAGGTCAACCACAGACACCAGGTCAACACCATGCAAGCGAATGGGGCCTTGGAGACACCAGGTCTACCCCCTGGAAGCGAATGGGGCCTTTCAGCCACCAGATGTAACTCAGGCAAGCCTACGGGGCCTTGCAGACACCACGTCAACCGAATCCAAGCGAATGGACCCTTGCAGCCACCAGGTTAAACCCAGGCAAGCGAATGGGGCCTTGCAGCCACCACGTCAACACCAGGTAAGCGAATGGGGCCTTGCAGACAACAGGTCAACCCAATGCAAGCGAATGGTGCCTTGCAGCCACCAGGTCAACCC